>NW_008679697.1:83350-104400 GCF_000695815.1 Acanthisitta chloris | reverse complement strand
TTATATTTATAGTGCCCAATGTACAGGAATTAAAAGTTGTCATTTTTCCCTTGAGCATAAAACTGAAAACGACAAAAATGAAATCTGTGGGGTTCATTTATCTCTCCCTTTACCCTGCTCTGGGCATCTCTCATACAAGCCATTGTGAATTCTGTGTAGATACACTTGTGTATAGAAATAGGTGAGAATGTAGAAATACTGAAATACAGGTCCATAGGTCTATAGATATATTTATAGATATATTTATTAGATACATGGAGGATATCTATGGGCAAAGAAAGTAAGGAATAGAGGCAAAAACCTTCCCTGAATGCCAGGATCAGAGTTCTGCACCCCCTGCCTGGCTGCGATGGCAAGAAGAAGTCAAGGTGTGTAAGTAACATCAATGTGGCTTTGCCTGCAGCTTGAACTTTGGTGAGAAACTCTACCCTTGAGCTGGGAAGGGAATGCTGACTTTCAGGGTTTCCACTCTTTTGGGTAGTGCTAAATTTTGGGAAGTTGCTGTCAGCACTGAGGCTGGCCTCTTGTTGGGCTGTGCAACAAGCAAGGAAAGCAAAAGGGAAGTGTCATCACATCACTGAAATCCTAATCTGTGTGATTGGTGAGACTTTTGTGTCACAGACAAAAGTCTGTGAAGGCAGGATTGCATACAATGATTTATGAGGATTATTTCTCACCTTAGGGACCCTCATTGCTGGCCAGGCTGTACACTGGACCTCATGCTAAATAGAAAACTCCAGTGACCACTTTGTTCTGGGAACTTCATGTGCACCAAATCAACAGCAAATCAACAGAATAAGGAACAGTCTAGACCTAACATGGAGGATATTATTTCTTGATTAGGTTGCAGGCAAGGTTTAAATAGAAAACCTGTGAAAGTTTCCTAGTAAGATCTAGCAGGTTCTGGAAAGACCCTCATGGGAAATGCTAGAAGCAAAGCAAATGGGAACTGTGGTAAAGCCTCCTGGCTCAGAAGTACACAGGAGGATGGGAGATTCCCTAGCCTACCTGTAGCCTGCCAGGTAAATGGTGAAGTTGAGGTGAAAGCTCAAGGTCAACAGCAAACTGGGCTTTTCAGTGGGGAGTGGTTCCAAGTAACAGTGACTCCTTAGGATTCACCTGCTCTCCACCATGTTACAGTGCTGCTTGGTCTTCAGGAGTAGTTTTTCTCTGAAAAACTTACAAAACTATGAGATTCCCTAGCCTACCTGTAGCCTGCCAGGTAAATGGTGAAGTTGAGGTGAAAGCTCAAGGTCAACAGCAAACTGGGCTTTTCAGTGGGGAGTGGTTCCAAGTAACAGTGACTCCTTAGGATTCACCTGCTCTCCACCATGTTACAGTGCTGCTTGGTCTTCAGGAGTAGTTTTTCTCTGAAAAACTTACAAAACTATTTGCAAACATGCTGCTTGGTCTTCAGGAGTAGTTTTTTTCTGACAAACTTACAAAACTACTTGCAAACAGGTACCGAATGGATTAGAAACCTGTGTGTGCCATGATACAAATCTGGAGGTTACATTGACCCTAGAGGTGTTTTCTGGGTGCCAGAATATTTCTAATACTGAGTAGAGCACAAAGCAGAACCTTAGAGCAGCTCTGGGCTGTACAACCTTATAACAGGAAAAAAAGTAACAGAAACAGCTGAGTTCATCTTTTGCTGTGATTATGTGGGGCAGTCAGCAGCAATTTTGAAAACTGCTTGATTTTTTTCCTAAAAATAGCCTTCCAGGTCACTTTTAATCAAGTCCAAATGGCCAAGTCCCTGTGTTAGTAATTCTCCTGTAAATAAAATTTGACAGGGATACCTTCAAAACCAACATCCAAGCATTTAAACAAGTTGTCTCAAACTCAGTTCTGACTCCAGCCTTGTAAATCATTGCCAAATATCACACAGTTTCATGATCTAATCCTCTGAAGAGATAGCTAATGCTGTGTAAATCTGTGTCAGGAGGACAACAGCACCTGTGATGTGTTTCAGGGTGACATTTACAACACTCTATAGAAAATGGTAACCCAGTCAGATCCAAAGTCTGGTCTTGCAGGATTTGAACTGTACATCTTCTGCCTTGAGAGAAAAGGGAGTTATGGGACATAAGTCTGTGGTGAGGGAAGAATCAAACTACCAAGACCTTGAGAAGACCTGGCTTTCAGTCATTATGGGTGAAACTAGAAAAGAAGGTTGTTGGGTACTCTGTGTTTGATTCATTGTCTTTCAATATCTACATTCATTTTGCAAACTCAATTTTATAAATTAATGAGCTTCCCTTAATATGTGAGTGTATGGATCTTGGTTTCTGTCTCTGAGCACACTATCACTGAGCTGTTTTTCTTATACCTCCAGCCTTTCTGGCTAGGAAGCTCCAAGGCTTTGTGGGGTTAAGCCTGTTTTCTGCACTAAACTTTCTGCCAAAGACAGAAATATCTGCTACAGTGTTATTGCTATCATGATACCTCAGTAATGCCAGTTATATTGCAGTTTTAAGATTACTTAATTGTATGGCTTTAGTATATAAATATGCTGTGCATTTGCTTACTGCTATTAGACAAATCCTCAGCCCTTTCTCATTATTCAGGCAATGTTAAGTTAATGGGGAGAGTGAATGAGTGGAGAAGGCTTTGAACTCTACATTACTGCAACTCCAGAGTACAGGATGTAATCATGGCTAGTAATAAACAGGGAAGACAGAAAATGAGGGCTGCCTCAGTTTGGGAGCATTGGTGAGTTTAAGATGGTTTGTAAGTCAAACCCAGATTTTCATCTGTGACTGGGAGCATTGGGTGAGCAGGATTTAGGTGAAAGGAGCACATCAAACCTACAGCATCGCTTAGTCTAAAATAACTTCTTAAGCATGCTTGTGTCACAGGTTCAGATCTGCTTTCTTAGAGATGGAAGCAAAGGCTTTGCTGGTGATTTTTACCTCCCCAGTGTCTAAAGGGCCTAAGACATCAGACCTTGAACCCAGTCTGCCTGTCTACTGTGATGTTCTTATAGGGCACTCACCACTAAAATGCAGAAGTCTTTATTAAGACCTTCCTTCTGCACCAGCCGCTGGGTCTGCGCACAGGAGGTGAGTCTGTGTCACACCTTGTTAAAGAGTGGCATGTTACAGTGTGACAGCCAGCCTCTGTGCCACTTAGTTGTCTGCAGAGGTGGGCTGACTTACCCTGGCAGAAATCCAGCCCACTGCATCAAGCCTAGGCTTGGTGTCTCCAAGACCTCCTGCCCTTAGGCTTGCTGTCACCCACATGCCAAAATAAAGCAGCAATAGGTAAATAGTTTAACAAATGGAGCAAGTTTTACAAAGGTGCTTAGCTGTGCAGACAGGTCTTATAATTAAATGAATGCATATTCAGGAGAAAGGCTGCTCCACAGAGGACACTAGTTTGTGACTTAAGGGACCAGACTGATATGACTCTGCTTTATCCAAACCTTATGGGTGGTGCTGGGCTAGTCAGCCAGCAGTGGGGTTCAGAGGAAAAATCATCCCATCATAAAATGAAAAGGAAGGTTTCCCTCCAGAGCTGTCTGTCTTCATGGGGGAGCCTGGAGTTTCCTTTTACACTGAGCACCTCTTTTTTCATAGGGTAGAAGAGACCCTGCTTTTAGGCTTAGCTTTAAAATGGTGATAAAGCACACTCATCATAGATGAGCTTTGCACTCTCACCTTGGTGAGTGTGAGATAATCTAATACTATGGTAACAGGAGATGGGAGAATGGTAAGTAAGAAAAAATAAAATAAAATAAAATGAGAGTTAGGGAACTGTGATGAGCAATATACATGTCTCTCATTCTAAGGAAATAGTATTTTATAATGTGTGGTGATTAATTTTGGTGGGGATTTTTTTGTTCTCACTGTTGTTTTTTTTCTTTTCAATACATGCAAATTTGCATGATGCCTATGGTGTTGGAGAGCTGTTTGTTTTCACCCCTTGCTCAGTAAGAATTCAGCCTGTGAATGCTTATTTGAGCATGCAATACCCAATTGCTCCATGTGTTCATAATCTCCACTGCCATTCAGTTAATTCAGACTCCAGTCCTGTGCCTGTTAGCATCTGTATTTCTGACCACTACAAAAGCTCTGAGAACATGAAGAGCGTTGGAGTCCCTCCATGTTGCCTCCAGATTTGGAAATAGAAAGTTTATTTCAAATAAATAGTCATTGAGGGGTTTGAATCTCAACACTGAGCATCTGTCAAGTTTCCATCTCCTTTAGAGACTCTGCAGAAACCAGAAAAAGTGATAAAGTGCAGAATCAAAGGCTCATACACATAATTCTTTTAAGGTCTATGGTATACAGTTATGTCTGTCACCAGTCTAGAATACTAGTTCCCAATTATTAGTAACTGAATGGTAATGATAAAATCCTTTATCTCTTCTAGAAATGGTTAGATTTTAGAGGTGTTTTCATCCAGAAATATCTAAATTACAACACTTACATGACTCATATTTTCAATGGTGGAAGATAGACACACCTTGAGGAGAGCCCAGGAAACCTACAGCACAGACATCACAGAGCAGTGGGTCTGTAACAGTGATCTTCCTCACCCACTTTGTGTAAGGTGATCCTTTTGTCTGTGTGGATCCAATGTAATGGCTTCCATTTGAGACTTTTCTTCCCACTGTTCCACTAACCAGCTGTTTCTTTTCAGGAAGGTAAATCAAAAGAGAAGGGAAATGGCACAAGTGTACTAACAGATTGTATTTTGCTTTGTGTCTCCATCCAGGTCTCTTTAATAAGCCTCGTTGCCAGTACACTTGGATACTCTGAGATGGGTCCCATTAAATCCCTCAGGACCCTCCGAGCTCTGCGACCGTTAAGAGCTTTGTCACGATTTGAAGGGATGAGGGTAAGGGCATACAAGGCACTGATCAAAGCTCTGTTGTGTGACATCAAGCATGTCATAGGGAACTGTTGCACATGGTTTTGTCTTCATTTTGCCAACCAAAGGAAATGAATGATAATGCTTCATCAAAGCAACAAAATCAGAAGTCTTTCCTTTGTCTCGATTGCAATTGTATCATTACAGCTTTATCTATTGGTGGATTTAATGATAAACTGATCCTGCTGCCTAACTTGTCATCCTACACTTTAGAAAAACAGATTTTTGGCTGAGGAAGCATCTGGCTAACAATTACCTCTCAATTATAAGGTGTATCAAGGGAATAAGCAAGCTACAAGTTTGCTCTTTGCTTTTGACATGCATTAAAATGAGAATGACTGGAAAGTTCTTAAGGACTTTTTCACTAATAATTAAAGCAAAAAATTAGAAATGCTAAATATAGGGAAAGCAAATGAATGATTTTTTTTTTTTCCTTTGAACACACCTAACAATTACCTCTCAATTATAAGGTGTATCAAGGGAATAAGCAAGCTACAAGTTTGCTCTTTGCTTTTGACATGCATTAAAATGAGAATGACTGGAAAGTTCTTAAGGACTTTTTCACTAATAATTAAAGCAAAAAATTAGAAATGCTAAATATAGGGAAAGCAAATGAATGATTTTTTTTTTTTCCTTTGAACACACTGCAGTTTTGGGAAAGCAAATGAATGATTTTTTTTTTCCTTTGAACACATTGCAGTTTTAATGTGGAATGTCAGGATTAACACTAAAACCATGTAGTTTCTCTTTGTTGCTCCATCTTTTGTATCCCTCTCTTGCCCTTCTGCATTCCTTTGCCAGTGTGGTTATATTCCCACAGCATACCTGTTTATTTGTTAAGCCTACCTGCTACACTAATCAATTATTGTCTAGATAAGCACTTTATTTCATTCCTTGCACCGTGCATGACTTGCAGATGATGACAGCTGTGTTGTGTATGAGTGAGGTTCCTGCTAATCTTGCAAATTGCATAGCAAGGTAAAGCAAATCTGTTACAAAATTGCACATAAAACAAATTACTTTTACGATCCAAATCTCTCTCTACTAAGCTAAGGAAGATGCTACAGCTTTCAAAGTGAGGTATAGTCAGGGTAGAACTTTCCTGTAGACAAAATTTTGGTCCGAATCATTGGTGACTAAAATATGTAGTTCATTCATTTTGCACCCAGCAATTCCCTGGGAATTCCCTGGGAATTCTCATTGCAATGCCCTCACAGTAAGACAGACTGAAGGCTAGAGAGCCTAATGACTGAGATGAGCCAGGAAATATGGTGATATAGCAACTTATGAAAACCTTGTACCCATACTTTTCCTCTTCTGTGAATGACCATAATTGGGGATCCAAGGCTTTGCCCCAAAGATCTTGTGATTAGCTAAATCACATTATTTTTGCAAATTAAGACAAGGCAAGTGTTGTTGCAGACCACTCTCCTCTGTGTTAGTTAGTACTAAACCAAACAGCTTCAAAAGGCTGTGTTCATCTGGGCACCCAGACCTGAATTGTTTTGTTTACCACACTCTCTTCAGCAAACACAGGTAATATTTTAAAGGTAATTGACCAAATAAAACAAAAGCAAACTGCAGATTCTCAGCAGACACAAAGCGATGTTGCACTGCCGACGTTAATTAAAGCTCTCGCACCTGTGTCATCTGACAACCTCACTCCAAGTCTTTATTACACATCCATGAAGCATTGCAAATGGCATGAAGCTGTGTCAGGGGAGTTTTAGGTTAGATATAAGGAAAAAGTTCTCTATCCAGAGGGTGGCTGGGCACTGGAACAGCCTCCCCAGGGAAGTGGTCACAGCACAAAGCCTGCCAGAGTTAAGAAGTGTTTGGACAATGTTCTCAGACATGTGGTGGTATTCTTGAGGCTTTCCTGTGCAGGGCCAGGAGTTGGACTTTGATGATCCTTGTAGGCTCCTTTCAAATCAAAATATTCCGTGATTCTGTGGTTCACAAATTGAGCAAATATCAGTATCAGCAAAAGCATTAGTTTAACTTCAAAAGTCGTTTTTGCACAGACTCTCTCAAGTCAATTTAGACCTAGCTTACGAAGGCTTAGCTTCTACTAGTGGACATGCAAGTTCAAGCAAAACCCTTTTAATGTATTCTAAGCTGACATAGGATTGTTCACGCTAGACTTCGCAACAGTTTAACTAAATTGGATTCAAATCTGAAAAGCAGTGGGAAGATGAACCCAAAGCATCAGAAAGCTCACCATGAGCTGGCAGTGTGCAGTAGCCATTCAGAAAGCTAATCCAATTCTGGGCTGGATCAAAAGGAGTGTGAGCACCAGGTCCAAAGAGGTGATTCTCCCTCTCTACTCTACTCTTATGAGACCCCACCTGGAATACTGCATGCATTTCTGGTGTCCTCAGTGTAAGAAGGACATGGAACTGTTGGAGCAAGTCCAGAGGAGGCCACAAAGTTGATAAGAGGACTGGGGCATCTCCCCTGTGAGGACAGGCTGAGGAAGTTGAGGCTGTTCAGCTTGGAGAAGAGAAGGTTGTGTGGAGACCTCATAGCAACTTTTCAATATCTGAAGGGCCTACAAGGGAGCCGAAGAGGGACTCTGTTAGAAGCTGCAATGATAAGACAAGGGGTAATGGGTTCAAATTGAAGAAGGAAAAGTTTAGGTTAGATATTAGGAAAAATGCTTTCCTGTGAGTGTGGTGAGACACTGGTACAGGTTGCCCAGGGAGCTGTGACTGCCCCAACCCTGGCAGTGTTCAAAGCCAGACTGGATGAGGAGTCACACATCCTGGTCTATTGAGGAGGTGTCCCTGCCCATGGCAGGGGGTTGGGACTAGATGATCTGTAAGGTCCATTCCAACCCCTAAAATTCTATGATTCTGTGAAAAACAAGAGTAAAATAGGAAAACAAATAACATGAGAAAGTCCTCATTTCTATTTGAGAATAGCAAGAGGCTGGCTTGGAGGAGACCTTATGTGGCATAGACACATGAATCTGCCCAGCAAGTCTTCTTCCCAACATGCTTATATTTGCAGGCCTTCCTGGTCCCTGACTCAACATCCCCTTTTCTTCCCTGTACCATTGCTGCAGCTGAAATATATTCAGTCACTCTGAGCTATCAGAGGTGGTGAATTAGCTTGTAAACTATGATAAAGTGTAATTGAGAATACGTGCTATTGGAAAAGCAAATCATTTTAGTTTTAGTTTGTCTAACCACACTTAACAACACTAGGGACAGTTAGACCTTTCATTATTAGGAGTTCATATGCTCCAAAATGCACAGGAAAATTGCCAGCACAGTGATGGATTAAATAATGGTAATGTTAGGAAGCAAACACTGACAGTAAGAAAATAATAATAGTTTGCTCTATTATGATGTCTTTTGCTTGAATAACTGAAAGATCTCTGCATGGCTAGAACAGAGCAATAAAGTTCTCATTTATACTGCAGGAAAAGGCTTGTTTCATCAGTGCTGTGTCTAGATTTTGGAAACACTTTGTCCTGAGGCTAAAACACAGAGCAGCACTTGGATGGCCAAGAGGACCTGTTGCCATCAGACTTCAGTTCTTACCCTGTCTTCAAACAGGCTGGGACATGCACGAGTTTGACACAAATCTCAGCAGCTCCCATCCCATGAGAGGTCTGCAAAATAAGGAGGAACTGGTGCCATACTGTCCCTCTGTCTCCACAAAAACATGCCGCAGAAAGACCAATATCCCATCTGACAGTTACTGTGGACCCTGAGGGTTCAGTGCATGAGCCCAGAACAAAGTAATTCAGCTTTGCCTGTCCCAAATCATGTCTCCTCCTTTGTTGCCCATCAGGGACTTATTTCAGAGGTGGCACTTTCCTGCAAGCTTCTTCCCAGCAAAAGAGGTTATTGCAGTATTTTAAAAGGATGAGTGGGATGATGATAGACCATTTAACGTGAAACTGATACTAGGCAAAGTCATGGTGAGACTGCTACAAGATACCTGCAGGAAAGAAACAGCATAATTAATGCTAGTTAGCATGATTTCATGGGAATAGTTCTTGTAAAACCAATATGGTACTTTGATTTGATTACAAATTATGCTGATGACGGTAACTGTGCTGATGCAGAATCCTTAGATTTCAGAGAAGAATCTGATACCACAGGACATTGTGTTGAAAACATGAGCTTTGTACCAAGCCAAGTAAACATATTTTAAATTAATTTAAAATGGGTGATGGATCTTGAAAAGTAATTGTAAACAATGATGACGCTGTAAATTCGGTGATGAGTGCCTCAGGGTGAGGAATGAGACTGTCCTAAATCTGGACTTTCACAGCATCTGGAGGAAAATATAAAATCTTTGCTGACACCACTTAAAATGAGTGGAGTAGTAAGTGATGTTCTGGATAAGGGAATTATACTGGCTGATCTGGATCACAGTGTAAAACAGATCTATTGTACAACATGCATTGTAATAAAACCACATACATCATCTACCTCAGAAGGAGGAATATATGTCACTCTGGGGGATGTTTCTTGGAAAACAGCAGCTGAGAAGGACATAAGGATCAGGATGGCTGTTCAACAGGACACAAGCTTTTGGACAGGTCTGATGAAGGAGGTAACTGTTAGAATCCCACAGAATGCAGGAAAATAACTCAGCAAGCAGAGGGAGAGGGTAGTGCTTCAATACAGAATTCTGTGAAACTGCTGGAAATGGCGTGTTGAAAACAGGAAAGTCTCTGCAGGGAGCTGCGAGTGTAATTCAAAATCTGAAGGAACCAAGAAAGTTACAAAGTAGCTCTGATGTTTTTAATTACCCAGGGCAATATGTAGTGGTAACTCACCCTCAATGAAGATGGGAATGATAGGAGAGGGTATCTAACAGCAGGTGACTAGTGCCTCAAGGTCAACAAATTAAACCTAAAAATACAGTACCTAACACTGAGGACAAAGGACACCAGGAATAGATTAGCTAATAATCATTTTTTTCTCTGTTATTTGACTTCATGACACTGTAAATTAGATGTCTTTGCAAAAGCTGAGCTTCACTGGGAGGTATAGTCTGGGTCTGAAATTACTGCAGGAAGTCTGTTGGGTTCTGTTGTAGCAAAGGGAGGATTAACACATCATTCAAGTCTGTTTCTGGATTGAAAACCTGAATCAGCTTTGGCTGAGGAAGTGGTCTGTGAGATCAGGAGAACTGGGGACCAGACACAGGCTATAGATTGCAACATTCTGGATTAGGACAGAGGGTGGCTCACTTTCTAGGCTGTCCCTAATGAAATCACCTGGAAGGTGGTTTCACCTATAAAAATATCATTAGAAACCAAGAGGTATGAAATATTTTCTTACATGTGACCATATATGTTGCTATTCCTATGTGCCACAGAAATTCTCTTCTTTACATGGCAAGGTTCACAGCTGAACTAATAACATGAATTTATGGTAATAATTTGCCTTTATGTATCCAGGTATTCAAGTCCTCTGACTTGTGTCAGGGCAAAATAGGAGTGCTTTCAGCAGACCAAATGGCATCATGCAGATGTAAGAGCAGAAGCAGTGAGAGAAGAGTGAAACCCCCACCCCGTCAATAATCATTGAGAGGTGTTACAGGATTTTCTCCAGCCTCATCTCGTGTTTTGTTATCTACAAGCCATTGAACATAATTCAGCAGAAGGAAAAAAGCAGGATGTGGGCATGGCCATCACTTGTACTGCTGAATGTACTCCTGGACATCTGTGTCCTGTTACAGGGATTGTGTTGGGAGCTAGTTCAGCAGCACATATAACAGTAGTGCAGTGATTTTGTGCTGGCACAGATTAAAATTGACCAAAAATATTGTTGTGCAGAGAAGCAAATGAAACCTACTTTGACAAGAGCCACAACTCCATCCAAATAAGTCTTGATTTGGAAATTATTTGGCATTTTTGTTAACACGGTAAATTTGGTCTACAAATGTTGAAGTTAGAATTTGATTGACATCCAAAACTGAAAGATAAAATTAGCAAACAAAACCCAAACCCAAAACAAAACAAAACAAAACAAGTCATCAGGAATGGGTATATACAGAAAAACAAAGCAATTGGTCAAAGAGTTTTCCTGTGTGAAAATTAGTTTCATTCATAAATGCACAAAATACACATCTGAATTTGGGAAGCTCTACATAATTTCATATTGTATACTGTAGGTGAAGCTGCTGCTTTACATGCATGAAACCCATTTTACTCCTCCGGGTATTTTCCTTCCGCAGCAATGCAAAAATGATGGAGAACTGAATGTTACATTATTAGCTTGTCAGAAATTTGGACACTAACAGAAGCAAAAAGAAGAGCTGACATTTTCCGTAATCAGATTCACAACTGAATAAAATTTAATTTTTATGGATCAATATCACCTTGTCTCAGTTTCAGAAATGCAGATGGAGAAGAGGAAGAGCCGAGTGGCTGCCTACCAGATTTTAATCTTCAAAGCATGAGAGATGGAGACAAATTCATGTTGCAGGGCTGGTGTCTGCAGCAATGCTGTGAGGCAGCATTGCCTGGGCCATGCAATAGCAGAATCTCCAAAGGCTGTGAACATGAGAAATCTTGTTGACGCAAGAAGGGGAAAATTATATTTAGTGATAGGGTTCTTCCCCCAGAAAATTACTTGTATGGTGTGACTCTTTGGACTGTCTTGTGCAGGGCTAGGAGTTGAACACCATGATCCTTGTGGGTCCGTTCCAGCTCAAGTTATTCTATGGTTCCATGATTCTTTAGTGTAAGGTTTGACATGCATAGATGTCCTAATGCTCAAAACAGTAAATGACGTGTGTCTCACGTGGTTGATGTACTGGTATTATAGTGCTGCATTCAAACCTGACAGCTATATAGGATCTGTAGATTGTCTGTTTCACTTGCTTAGCTTCAGAATTGTGTCCATTCCCAGTGCCATCATTCCCACACCTTGAAGGCTCCTTTTGCTTTTCATTTTTATGTATGATTGTAGGGTTTACACCCCTGCCTGGGTTAGTGTGTAGGTACTTTACAATATGTCACATAAAATAAAATAATGTAATTTTTGTTAAAATAGAGTGATTTCACTGTTTTAATCATGCGTAGTGATCAGATAGGGGAAGCTGGCTTAGCACAGTATGTCTCAATCAGTTTGTATTTAATTAAGCAAAGTTTATCAAAACTACATTTCACAACCCATGGGCTACAGAGGCCTGACTCGAGCAAAAGATTTCAGAAATATTTTTTTGCACTGTTTTGAGACACTGTGATATACCCCAGCCATTTCCAATTAATTGTATGGTTATGACAGTTTGACTGAAGTATGTTATCCAGAAGGATCTGAGAGGTCAAGACAACTTCACGGATTGCTTCAAAATTCAAAAATTCCTGTTGAAAAAAAATCATCCCATGGCTGGATTTTCTTTGATTATAAAAGGAAAAAAATAGTCATGTGTGAAGTTTTTGATGGTGGTCTGACTCCTCAGGTAGTGGTCAGTACTTATCCACTTGTCACCACGTGAGGGCTCAGACTTGTTAATCAAGGGTGCATGACTGCTTGTTAATGAAGTGTCTATACAAGTGCTGACATTCATTCTGTTTTCCCTTTCCTGTTTCACCCAAGGTGGTGGTCAATGCCCTCGTGGGAGCCATTCCTTCCATCATGAATGTTCTGCTCGTCTGCCTCATCTTCTGGCTCATCTTTAGCATTATGGGAGTGAACCTGTTTGCTGGGAAGTTTGGGAAGTGCATTAATAAGACAGAAGGAGATATGCCTTTGGACTCTAAAATTATTAACAACATGAGTGACTGTATACTCTATAATGTGTCAGGCACCTTTTACTGGACAAAAGTGAAAGTTAACTTCGATAATGTTGGTGCTGGCTACCTGGCTCTGCTACAAGTGGTAAGTGCAACCACCAGAAACTAACGGGCAAGTGTTGCTTGTTCTCATCAGTTTGAAAGCTCAAGTTAACCTCTATGCTTTTCTGCATTTTTCAGTCTTATCCATCAGGAGAATGCCTTTCCTCAAGTGTAAATGAGTCATATTTGACGTACTAACTTGGCCTAGAGATATTATGGCAGTTTCTGGTTTTAATTCGAGTTTCTGCTGCTTCACTAATATAGTGCTCAGGGAGGTGATTGGACTGTTGACGTGAATTAAAGACCATTTTGTCAATATTGTAATCCTGAGCAAAGTTCAGTTCCAGAAAAAAATAATTAAAAAAAAAAAAGTCATGGTCCATCACTGTGCTGTGATGCAGCACAACCTAACGGATAGAGCCACAGGAGACTCCACCTTCTTGTCCAGGCTTTGTTTCTGTACTGCTGAGTGATTTTGAACAATTACTTTGTGTTTCAATTCCATAGGGTTCTCATGTAAATTAGTGGTTATGATGCATATTTCTGTTCTTCCTAATTTTCTGTGAAACCAAATGATGATGTGGGCTGGATACACACTAGGAGTGCTTTCTCTATTGCATGTTTCATCTGCAGAATTGAACAAGCTCCTCGATACATCCTTGGACAGGGAGGTTACTTTCTTGAAATGCCTGTGATGGCATTCCTCAATTCTGGAATAAAAACTTGCATGCTCAGTTGAGCTGTCACATATAGAATCCACCCTTTGCAATGCCTCAGGGTATTGCCCTGGGCCCCCACCTGCCCTTCCCAAAGAGCATGAGTCTCCCATAGGTCGCCATAGGATCTACCAGCCCTTCTCCTTCCAATGATGCCAGTTTGCTTTCTCCCAGATCTGTTTTTCCCTGCCACAGATGCATGAAACTGCTCCGTGAAGCAGTTTTCCTTTCTTGTTGAAATGCTTATCCCTATATGTGCTGCTCCCAGTATACTTGTGTTTGAGACCTTCTGGTCACCACATCGAGTCTTTGTTCATGCTCTGGAAAACAGAAAGGTTAGAATAGGAACAACCATTTTTGGTTCTTTCTGTGACATACAGATAAACTTGCTGAGAGCAAGAGCTTTTATCTTTTGCATGTAATTATGATATTCAGCTCAGCCATACAGGGTAGATTAATTCACTTTGAACATCTTTAATGAGATTTTCTGTTCTATATAGTGTTTTCTTTGTCTTTTATTTAAACAGCCAATCTAGCTGAGCAAGTACTTCCAGGTTTAAAATATTGTGCTTTACCTGAAGCCTTTTAATTCCTCCATGACTCCATAACAGATGCCTAGTTTTTATGGTAAGAATACTCCATCAGAATAGTTATTCCTTCACCATTTCTTTTATAAGACTCAGACCCCAGATTGCTGAAAATCTTTAACTTTTCATAAATTGTCATTGCTTAACGGGTAAATGATGGCAGAAGAAATGCAACTGTTTGTAAGGTCATTGGCACACACTTGAAGGGATGATCTAGTACTGCTTTTTTCCAGCTGAAAATGGACTTAATGACATTGCAGTTTTCTTTCAAACCTTTGGTTCTGTCTTGGGTAGGAGAGAAGTAGGTTTTGCAGATGCAGAAGTACAAAAGAGGTGTCTTAAATGTAGGAGCTGTTCCAGCTGGACAAGCTGATTATAGCAGGAAACAAGGGAGCCCTAAAACCTTCCTCAGCTTCTACAACAGGTGCTGGCTCCTTCTTTCAGGAGGCCAGGAGCCATTAGGGGATTGATTTTAACTTTCATCCTGCACCTGGAGCTCTTACATCTGCTGCTAATGACAGTCTCAGGCAATAAAGTGTATAGGTGACAGCCACAGAGAAGGGACTCAAACATCTGGATCTCCTTTGCCAGACTTCAGCTGAGGAGTGTCAGTTACAGGTGCTCCTTGCCAAATATCCTCCATGTGGGGTCACATTTCATGAGCAAACTACTGTGGGAAATGCAGGAGATCTGCTAACAGCTCAGCTCTCCTAAAGAGACAGACACATCCATGCATCTTTGTGCATGCTGAGACAGAGAGTAGCAATGAGGAGATAAGCATTTTGGTTACAACCTTCCAGGATCCAAAATATGAGCTTGTAAGTGGGACTTGTCTTTTGACTGTTGACATTTTCAGCTGCTGCAGCACATTCTAAGTGACTCTGAAGTTCCTTTGGATGCCTGAATATGTCTGAAAATCCAAATGGTAGTACATAAAACAAATCTGTCTGCCTAATGTTCTGTCTTCACTTCTTCAACATCCTTGAAAGAAATGAGAAGTTGCTACTATGGAAACTAAGGCATACTACTATCCAGAGGCAAACTTTCTGACAGTGTAGTTGAGAACTTGACAAAACTTTCCTCAAATATCTTTTACTCTTTTCTTTACCTTGTTTGGGATCTATCACATTGTTCTGAGGTTGCCACTTTGAATTAATGGGTATGAGAAAACATTCTTGTGAAGTGGTCAGACAAATTTCAAACTTCTCCAGTTAACAAACAGATTGTCTCACAACAGGTTACTAAAACAGCAGGTAGCCTCTGCTTACTCTACAAGCAAGAGAAATGCCTCATTCATGGGGAGGAAAAGATCTTTATCTTCATTACTTTTTTTAACTTTTGGAATGATTCACATTTCTGGGGGTTTAACACCCTTAAAACCCTAATCTGTCAAGAAAAATGTATTGCTACAACCCTGTGCTTCAGTAATACTTTTTCTGTATTCCCAGAATTGCTTAGAGGATCACAGCACCTATGTTCTGTAAATCTGTATTTGAGCTGAACAAAGATATATCTTAAATTTGTAGTAGGAGTTTTGCACTTCCCTTGCAGAAACCTTCTCTTCATGCTGTGATCACCTCCACATATGTTTTTGCAATGCACCTTAAAATTTCAGCCATCTACTGAAGAATACCAAGAAAACAAATGTTCTTTCCCACAGCATCTGGCTAGCTTGGAAAAGTTCTCCTTAGACATAATGGACTTATATCAAATATTTACTACAACTCTTTGTTGCTTTGGGACTCCAGATAAGGAATGGAAAGATAACAGAAGCACTCCTGTACCAGCACAGCAATCAGGAGCTGTAAAGTTAAAGCAATCCCTCATGCCAGGTTTGAAGTCATGACTGAGCTCATAAATCAGCTACAAAATGGTCATGAGACAGCAGTGTGTCTCTAAAGTTACTGAGCTACTGTAAACTGCAATGCTTGATTTTAATTTCACTGTGGATGCAAAATGTGCAAAATATATTCATCTGAAAAAAACCATAAATTGTTGCACCAGGATAGATTTCTCCATATGTCCAAAAGTCAGGAGTAAGCAGTTTTTCCACGAGAAAATACTGGTGGGAATTCAAGTGGAGTAGAAGCAGTGCCCTTGGAGGACATGTAGCCCATCATGGTGCAGAACTCTGCTGTGCTCTGGTGGGTCCAGTGTTTGGCAGTGTACTCCTCAGCAAATCATCTTAATGAAAAATAAAGAAATGTTTGGTATGACACTGAATAAACTGAAAAAATTGAAGACAAAAGCTGGCAGACAATGGAGTTAGCACAGTCAACCAAAATATGTGCAGTTGGGCTGTACTGTTGGTAGCTCTGGTGTAGCTTTCAAAAATTTCTCTCACCAGCAATAATGATTAAAGAAGTATTTCAGGAATGTGAAGATCAGTATTTTGGCCATCAAAATCAGGCATTTTTATGGAACAATTGTGGTCCCTTTCTAGGAAAAGAAAAGAAAAAAAAAGAAAAAAGAAGAAGGATAAAAAAATAAAACCAAACCCCAAAGCTTACAGATTTAAAGGCTTGCTTTATTTTAAGGCACCATTTGATTTGAGAGCAGCTAATGCCATCCCACCTAACCTCCTCCCCACTAATTTACTGCATTGCAGCTCTAACTACCAGTCAAATAACAAAATGTAATCCCATCCCCAAATGAGTTTATTGGTAGATAATCTCATCACATGACAGTTTCAGTAGAAAATGGTGTTTCTCTGGATAGCTTGCAGGCAGGATAATATCACAAACACTCCCATGATGATTTTGTCACTTCCTTATCCAGAGTGTAAGTGGTTACTAATTCCAGATAAATAATTTCTTTTCTCAGAGTTATATTTCTTTCATTCTCAGTATCTTTTGCCCTCTGCAGACAAAGTGTCTAGGGAAGCTTTCCAGAAGCCCCATGGATTTTTAATTCTCTTACTTCTGGACAACTGGGTAAAGCAGAAAATCACAGCACTTCATTCTTTTAATACTTCTTTTTGTCAGATCTGTCATCATCTGTTATCACTATAAACCAGTGTGCCTTCTAGTAGTCTCTTGTGTCTCTGGTACACATTGAGGGGTAAAATAGCTACTCAAGAGAAAAGATTTCCTCCCAAGTGGGAGAAAAGTACAGGCTAAGATCATATTATTTTGTGCCACAGCAAAAAGATTTCTTGTATCATCCCATCCACCATTCCTGAATGGCACTTTGAGCTGAAAGCTGTAAGTGACTGTAATGACACCATAAAATCTTTCATCAGATTAGAAAGAGAATGGAAAAAAAGGAAAATATTAGAACAGTTAAGGAGGATCAGCATGACAGGTTCCAATAATTATTTGTTTTAATAGAACTGCTGATCTTTCCTGTAAACACTTTTCATCTAAAGTGGTTTTTAACATAGGGTGTCATGGAAGAGATTTTCCAGAGGGTTCTGATTTGGGGGAGTGGGTTAATCTCTGTCAACCAGTAGATAAAAATAGGTGCAACCTTTCAAACACAATCTTATATATTGTTTCATGAGAAATATGATTGACTTCTTGTACAACATTTTCCTTTGGCTCAGTAGCATTCAGAAGGAATTGGGAAGGCAGCATTACCTCCAAGACTTGATATAATAATAGAGAGAGTATAGTGGCAGATTTCTAAAACCACTAGATGTACCTTCCTCATCACAACTGCCTGGGATTCTCCTGGGAACCTCTGGCCAAATTCCTTTTAGTGTTATCTGGAATTGCATGCCTACTCAAAAGGAGAAAAATCAACCTAGATGTCAACAGAATGTAAAAAAATATAATTGCATGCCTACTCAAAAGGAGAAAATTCGACCTAGATGTCAATAGAATGTAAAAAAATACTGGGTGTTGGTCTTTCACACATTCTAGTGTAGCCTGATTAAATTAATAAATCTAAAAATGCCTTATTATCTGCTCACCCTGATTAAGATTCAGGGTAAATCTAAATGGGTCAGAAGTCAAATGAGAAACAACCCCAGGGAAGTAATACAAAGGCAATAGGGCTTAGGCCAGAGTCAGACCTAATGCCAGGTGTGTTTGGCATCAGGCTGTGTCTAGCAAGAGGCAAATACTGAGATCAGAGAGTCATGGGTTTGCTACAGAATAGTAAAAATCACTTCTATGTGTTTCTCCTAGAGTACTGTCACTTCCCTTTTGCCACTGAAGTTCCAATAAGAGACACTGATTTCTGTGGAATCCTTCCTTGTTTAAACAATTTTTAAGAAGAAATTGAAAACCCTGGTCTAATAAAGAGAAAATCTGAACAGTAAAACAGATTGAGTTTCCAGGGCTGGGCTCACAGCATGTGTTGATTGCCTTTGCTCCATTCAAGTCAGCTGTGATTTATGCAACTCCCTGGGCTTTAACATGGCCTTGATTTGCCCTGGTTTAAAAGAGGGCAGAATCCAAGCTTCTGGGGGATCTTAAGGCAGAGTCATCAGTTTGAACAAGCAGTATGGATGGGATCCATCCCATCTGGTTCAAGATTTGGCAGGGCAACATTCTTTGTTATGTGTAGCCATATCTCTTCATTACTTGAAGTTCTTGTGGTCAAAACATCCAAAGATTTAATTGCCATGTTTTCTCTCCCTCTTAAAATCTCTTTTTAAAAACCTCTATTTTTATCCCTACAAGTGCAGCAAATCAGAAAATACAAATGGGGAAGTCTAGGAAAAAAACATTCTGGAATGATTTTAAATATCTAAATTGATGTAAACTCGTGGATATGGATTGCTTTAGAAGGCAGGCAATGCAGTAATTGGGAAGAACATGATCAACATTGCATCACAGAGATAATATTTCAAGATGTACTTATTTAATATGCTTATGTATTATGTGGGATTCTTTTCAGGCCACATTTAAAGGCTGGATGGATATTATGTATGCAGCAGTGGATTCACGAGAGGTAAGTCACTGTAAGGAAATGAGTAATTTAATTTTCTATTGACTTTTGCAGTAGTTGTGATTTAAAAAAAAAAAAAAAGCATAGCACAAAAAAATACATGCAGGTTGTAAATCCTTGTCTTACTCTGGTTGGGACAGATGCAGACCTTCACTTTTTTGAAGCTGCTACTGAAGCATTGCCACCCTGAAATTAAAATACATGTAGCCCTAGACTGAAGTGGCATGGAGGAAAAGGGCAGGGAATGAGGCTGGTGTGAGCTTCCAGCTCTGGCTTGAGATATGCTGGAGCTCCAGGAGCTGGTGACTGCTCAGTTCTTACCTCTTCTTACCTGTATCCTCTTCAGCTGCCAGGTTTCCTTAAAAAAGAAAAGCACATTTACCTTGCTACATCACATGTGGTTTGTTTATTTTTTGTCAAAGGACCTCTTGTCTCCTTTTTCTCTGTTAAAAATGTTAGATGGACGAGTTTACACTTACTGTTAATTTTTGAGACAGCTATCTGCTCCTGGGAATTTGACAGGCTGAATTGAGTAATAGGGCTTCAAGACCTAAATGGAAGAATAAGGGGTGGGAAAACCTCACGGTATCATTAGAGCAGAGAAGTAGCTTTGCATAGCATAGCTCATGATGTTGATTTATTCTTGTACTACGTGTACACAGGTGCATCCTCCCTGCTGGTGAAAGAAACTCATGGGTTACCCATGAGAAGGTATGGCATTTAGGGATATGTGAACTTCTGGCATCTTGTTTAGATACCTGGAGCTGATGGGGCAAATCTGAGCACTATTGCCAGATGTGGTCCAGGTGACTTGAGGCTATCGTGCTGCGTTGCTCAGTTCTTCAGCAAGAGATGTTATTATTTTCCACCCTTCCTTTTAAAAAAATTGTACTTCTAAATACAATGTTTTTCAGCAGCATTTACAGTGATCATATTTCTGTTCTTTATATGTACCATTAGTTCATATAAGGTTTAGGATAATCAGAAAATTGATTCTTTTTCCCTTCTGGGTTCAGACTGAGAACATTTTATAAAATTTATTCTGAAGTTGCACTTTCTGGAGCAGTGTGAAAGTGTTGTGAGACATTGCTAAAATGACTGTGGCATCACAGATGTCAGTAGTGAACTTCAGAGGCTGAGGAGAGATTACTCTGCTCATGGAAGTTACACTGGGGTTTTTCTGGTTTGTAATTTTCATTGCCAGTGGACAGTTTTCTTTTAACTGCATTAATGTTTTGATGTGTGCAGAGATGGTGTCATCTTCACATTTTCCCTTTTCCCTTTGCAGTGTGAGGAGCAGCCTGAATGGGAATCTAATTTATACATGTACCTGTACTTCGTCATTTTCATCATCTTTGGGTCTTTCTTCACACTGAACCTCTTCATTGGTGTCATCATTGACAATTTTAACCAACAAAAGAAAAAGATAAGTAGTGCACTTTGTGATTGCTGAAGAGACCAGGGCAAGGGATAGATTTATCAGCAATGGCTTTGCCACAGTAGACTCAAGACTAGCAGTGACAGAGCAGGTCCATAAATCACCTTGCAGGACTTTTACAAAGCCACAGCTGTAGCAATCCGTAATGTTCCCATAGCATGAGTATTCTGCAAATACAGGATGTAGGATTATATTCCCTACAGAAGGCAGTGAAGCAGCTCCAGGCAGATGGGATCTCTGGTACAAACTTTAACACAGAGGCACAGACTGCACTGGTGTCCCTGTACACAAACAACCCTGTGCAACCTGCTCTCCCCTACCCATTACCTGCCCCAAGGTGCAGCCAGGGCCAAGGAGGAGAAGCCTGGCCCAAGAGTTGTATTTCTTACTGCATTGTAGACTGTAAACACAGGGCTGAGGTTCTTATATTTCCCTCTCTCACCCTGCACCTACCTTGAGTGCAGACAGAATCTGAGTCCTGCTCCTCCTTGGTTGCCTGCACTATTCTGTGTCTCCTGTCCCTCACCTCCATGCAATGAGCAGCTCCCAGCACTGCACCTCATAAAGCCCATCATGTTGTGGTTTAACCCCAACCAGCAACAAAACCCCACACAACTGCCCACTCACTACTCCTGTGACAGTATGGGGGAGAAAATAAATATGAGAAAACTTAGCGGTTGAGATAAAAACTGTTTAATAGGGAAAGCAAAAGCAACATACAAGCA
>NW_008679697.1:79108-83312 GCF_000695815.1 Acanthisitta chloris | reverse complement strand
GTTCAGCCATCCCCAGGAAAGCAGGGCTCCATCACACATAATGGTGACTTGGGAAGACAAACACTATCATTATGAATGTACCCCCTTTCCTTCTTCTTCCCCCAACTTTGTATACTGAGCATGGTGCCATATAGTATGGAATATCCTTGGGTCGACTGGGGTCAGCTGTCTCGTCTGTGTCATCTCCCAGTTCCTTGTGCACCCCCAGCCTACTCATGGGTAGGGTGGTGAGAGAAGCAGAAAAGGCCTTGAGGAGCTGTGTGAGCACTGATCAGCAATAAAAACATCCCTGTGTTATCAACACTGTTTTCAGCACTAATCCAAGCATAACCCCATACTAGCTACTGTGGAGAAAATACCAGACAAACCCAGCACACTTTCTTAGACATTTTGATGAAAATTACATTAAAAGGGAAATGAAATAGAAGAGGAAGCAGCCTTGAACTTTGGAGGAGGGCAGTGGAACTCTTTTCATCAAAAGTAATAATGTTGTTCTTACTCTATACTTAGGTGGCCAGGACATCTTTATGACAGAAGAACAGAAAAAGTATTATAATGCAATGAAAAAGCTGGGATCTAAGAAACCTCAAAAGCCAATCCCGAGACCAGTGGTAAGGACAGCATAATTCAGTTGAACTTTGTGTAATAGCTGAATGATTATTTAATAGAATAAATGCGATTCAACTCTCTAGTGTAGAAAGGTTTATTGCTCTCAGATGAAAGACATTTTCTATTGATACATTTTGATTTTGGACAAAATTTGCAAGTCCAGTGACCTGTGGTACAAAATTCCCACTATTCTGCAACATTGGCTAAAATTCCAATTTACATATGCCATTTATATATGCCAGTGGCCACCTGCCTGCATTGAATGAATTCATGGCGCCAGTCCAGGGTCTTGTTTTACATATGCCATTTATATATGCCAGTGGCTACCTGCCTGCATTGAATGAATTGATGGCGCCAGTCCAGGGTCTTGTTTCCAGTAGTTTTAAGAAGCATTAGGAGGAAATGAGTTTGAAAAATCTATCATAAAACCATTCATCAGCATCTTTAAGTTTATGAAGTTCCAATCAGATGCAGTATATTGTCCATTTTCCTCTACTTTCTCATCAATCAGGAGACAATGATGTCATAATTTTGAAATGACTCAAATTTCCTAACTAAATCTTCTCCTTTCCTCCAGAACAAATACCAAGGTTTTCTTTTTGATGTCGTCTCAAAACAAGCCTTTGATGTCTCCATCATGATTCTCATCTGCCTTAACATGGTTACCATGATGGTGGAAACAGATGACCAAAGCCAAGAAAAAGTGAACATCCTCCATAAAATCAACATGCTTTTTGTTGCCATCTTCACTGGGGAGTGCATCATCAAAATGCTGGCTCTGAGACACTACTACTTCACCAATGGCTGGAACATATTTGACTTTGTGGTTGTGATTCTGTCTATCGTAGGTTGGTGAACCTAGATTTTCACCAAAACTCCAAAGTTAAAAAGGCAGACATAAAATTAGTTGACAAAGTTAAAGGCTTTGTGCAATAATGTACTCTTTCAACTCAGCAATTGAATCATAAACATACACTTTTAATATGTGATTATAATCTAACATAATACTGCATAACAGTAACTGGTGTGATCAGCAAAATTATGAGGTTTATCATACCATACACTTGTTGGTTCACAGTGATAAAACATGATCCAGAACTGACTAGCACATATGCTTAACCCCAGTTCTGCGTAACAGCCAAAGACAGAGAAGTGAAAAAGGCACATGAAAGGGCACGTGGATTTTTATTACAACAGTATGAAATAGTCCTTCAGGGCAGGTGCAGTGAATCTGACTATTCTCAGCCCTGTTGTCACTAGAACTGCACGTATATCCAAGAGATGAAACAGAAAGACACAGTTTTATTGTTAGTTGGTGCCTTATGATGTTCTTTGTCTCCAACCAGAGATTCTATACTAAGTGCTACAGAAGTGCAGGTCAAATGTGAATCTGAAATCCTACCAAAAGAGTATTCATTAAAGGTGAAAATAAAATAGCAACTGGAAGATGATCAACTGATCCAGTGATCAGAACTCAGAGGTCCAGCTCTTTAGAAAGTCTCCATTTTGAAGGAGGGAATAGGTGAATGAAAAAGTGTCATGTTAGGAAAACAGACATCTCATTGACTGATGCTCCTGTTGCTCTTAATGCTCTCTAGTGGACTGGGGATCCTGCAAGGTCCCAGTGGAAGAAGATCTGTGGTGCCCAGAGAGCAGCCTATGCATTGAGGTCCTTGAACCTCCTGAATTTTACAGATTTGGGTCACCCAGGGAACATCCCTGCCATGCTGCTGTCATCTGACTTGATGCCAGATGCTCTGGATATGCCCATAGCAGTCAGTTAACCAGAGCTGTCGTGTTGGTCATAGTGCTGCCCCATGATCAGATGGGTCGTTTCAGTGTCAGAGGCCTTGGGCCATGCCACTGAGCCCTCTCTCTGTGGGAGACGTGAGCTCAGCATGGCTCAGTGCAGCCAGGGACTGTTGGCATTAGACAGTTTGTACCAAGTGCTCTCTGCAGGAAGAGTTTAGATACAGGAATGCAAGTTCATTTCCTTGTTAGTACAATCTTAGCCCTTAGTTCCCTCCCAGCCCTTCACAGAAACTGAAAAAATTCATAGCAAACAACCAACCAAGGGGATACACAATAGAAATCTGCACTGTTCTGGTAGCAGCTCAGAAAAACAGGCCCAGTGCACCCATGTTTCTGTGCTGACTCACTAATATTTTACAGACAAGAACATTGTCATATCAGAAAAGTTCTGACCATCTGCACTCAGGATAAATTTCTCAAGTGGGTCATGGACAAAATCTGCAGTTATCTGTGTCCTACCTGAGTTGATCCTGGTTTCTCATTCCCAACAGAAAAGCTTTCCCTTTAAACTGCCACTACCATTCTTTGCTCGTGGCCTCAACAAAGTTTCTAAATGGTCATGAAAACTCCAATAATTCCATTCCCTTTATCCTGGGCCTTCCAATCTGGGGAACCTTTCATTTATTTTCTCACTAATCCTGACCGATTGCTTTAAAGAGAAGCCTTGAATTATTTTGAATGTACTAACACAGAGTTTCTTTCTTCTTTTTTTTCCCAGGCACCGTACTTTCTGACATCATCCAGAAATATTTCTTCTCTCCCACACTCTTCAGAGTCATTCGTTTGGCTCGGATTGGCCGGATCCTACGACTCATCCGGGGAGCCAAAGGGATTCGAACTCTCCTGTTTGCCTTAATGATGTCCCTACCTGCTCTGTTCAACATTGGCCTCTTGCTTTTTCTGGTCATGTTCATTTATGCCATTTTTGGCATGGCTAACTTTGCCTACGTCAAGAAGGAGCATGGGATTGATGACATGTTCAACTTCCAAACCTTTGCTAACAGCATGCTCTGTCTCTTCCAAATCACAACGTCAGCTGGCTGGGATGGTCTTCTCAACCCTATTTTAAACACTGGGCCACCATATTGTGACCCAAACCTTCCTAATGCAAATGGTTCAAAGGGAGACTGCGGAAGCCCTGCTGTAGGGATTTTATTCTTTGTTACATATATCATTATATCATTTCTCATTGTTGTAAACATGTATATAGCCATTATTTTAGAGAACTTCAGTGTAGCCACTGAGGAAAGTACAGAGCCTCTAAGTGAGGATGATTTTGATATGTTCTATGAAATCTGGGAGAAGTTTGACCCTGAAGCCACTCAGTTTATTGAGTATTCTGCACTTTCAGACTTTGCAGATGCGCTGTCAGAACCTCTGCGCATAGCAAAACCAAACAAAATCAAACTCATAGCAATGGACCTACCCATGGTCAGTGGAGACAGGATCCATTGCTTGGATATTTTGTTTGCTTTTACAAAAAGGGTGCTAGGAGAATCCGGAGAGATGGATGCCCTTAAAATACAGATGGAAGAAAAGTTCATGGCAGCGAACCCATCTAAGATCTCTTATGAACCAATCACAACAACTCTCAGACGGAAACAAGAAGAGGTTTCTGCCATCATCATCCAACGGGCCTACAGGAGACATTTGTTTCGGCGCTCCATGAAGCAGGCGTCTTACTTGTACCGGCACAGAACTTTGGAAAGCAGCATCCTTGAGGACGATGCACCCGAGAAGGAGGGTCTTATTGCGTTCATGATGAACGAAAACTACGGCAGGC
>NW_008679697.1:68869-79080 GCF_000695815.1 Acanthisitta chloris | reverse complement strand
CCCTCCATCCTACGACAGTGTCACCAGAGGTACGAGCGATAATTTCCAGCTGAAGATAACAGATGTGAGCAAAAGCAATGAGGCTATAGACTGCCTTCTCTCACCAGACAAGGATAAAGAATCAATTGTTTAAATGTTTGTTTAGAATGCTTTAAAATATTGTTTACAGAATGTAATGCTGTAACTACACAATGATTGAAGCAGCCTTCTTATAAAAAATTAGTTGCAAAACAAACAATGGAGTTTTTACCCTCAACTACAGGAGTCTATTAAGTCGTATAACCTTTGACCCTGCTCTTTTTGACTTGGCTCAATATTTATATTTATATATGCACAGGGAGAATCTTTGCAGGGTCATAGCTGTTATATCAATGGTGTGAATAAGAATAGGCTAGACTGTAAAACAGTAAACACAGTGTATATCTATCCACAGATAAAGCCTGGCTGTATACATTTATTTAAGGTCTTACTCATATTAGTGTGTTTACTTATGGCGATGTATGACCTTGCATTCTAAAAAGAAAAAAAAAAATCACAGCTGCTGTAGCAAAATGTAACACTTACTGTATATGTTGTGAATGGTCTTTCATAAATTTATTATATTTGATATTTTTTTACTTGAAAAAAGGTCTCTTTTTCCATGGAGATTAATGATCCTTACACTCTTCATGATGAACTTTGAGTCAAGGTAATAGGAACTTGTGGGATCCCCATTGCTTGAAGAGGAAAATTGTTGCAAATTAAAGCATCAAATTAACAACATTTAAGCTGTTTATTACACTAAGCCCTCCCTCTTGGGACTTGCAACTGCACATCAGCAGAAACACAAAAAAAAAAAATCCCAGAGAAGCAAATGATGTCAAAATAATGAGAAAAATGGCTTGTTCTATCCTTCAGGAAACTAGACAGTAATGGATTCTGTTTGTAAAACTGTTAATAAAAGCACTAATTTTTTAGTATGTTTCAAGAATCTGCTTTGAAATCCACAAACAAACTCACAGTAGAAGTAGTGCATCACGTTCGTGTGTAGTGCTCCAAAGAACCATCTATGCTGGCAAAGTTTCTGTTAAGGTAGTGGAGTTTTCCCCAGGAATACTGAGCTCAGCAGCCTTATTGGGAACTCTGTGCATTGGTATTGCTCAAAATATACTACTTCTGCTACTAATAAAAATAAAACCAATGCCACCTGGGCCATGCAGAATGGCTGCAACAATGTGATCAAGAAGGTGGGAGGGGAATTGCCTCTGGATATGTACATAAATGTTGAGGGTTTGAATCCTTTCTACTCAGTGTCCATCTTTCATTTTCTCAGATGGTACAGTTAGATGTCTGGGGAAGGACAAGAAATAGAGTAATCAACAAAAAGTATCTGCTAGACAATAGATATATCCTCATTCCTGTAGGCAAAATAATATTTACAGTTGATGTGTCCATCAGCTTCAGGCCAAAGAAAAGACAACAGGGTGAAAGGTGGATGTGTGGCTGTAGAAAAGCATTAGAGGTTTTATGTGCTAAGATAGATTATTATTTATTATTAATCTTTCAGCCTCGATAGAATGTGAGAAATTATTTATGGAATATAGAGACAAGTCCATTATTACAGACAAGTTCTTTCTTTTTCACCTTCAGACTGATTGTACTTTGGTTTGGTTGGACTTCATGGAAAATCTTGAGATTTCTGTAATGAGCCATTGCACTTTAAGGAAGAGTAACTGTGCTTTTCACCTTGGAGAAGCAAAGATATCAAGAATGTATTTAAGGTGTATTGTCATTAACATTTAGTTACATCCCAGGTTGTAAAGGAGTCAAAAAACACATGGGGTTGGCAACAAGAATTAAAACAACATGTTACAGTCAAGTTTATCTATGGCCATTGTTATCTGTCCTCTAAACAAGTCAAAATATGTAAGGCAACATGTCAAAAGGATGACAATGTATCTGTGTAAATATGGGCTAATATATTCTCTCCATTCATTGAGAGGTGTCTCAGGCATTCACTTGAGAGTGGTCTATCAGTTAATTCAGAGGATTTGCCATCAGGATTCCTGGGGTCTATTCCTGATTCTTACTACATGATTTTTAGGCAAATAATTTAACCTATCTGTGCCTCAGTTTACCCATCTGTAAAATGGGAATAATAATACTTACCTACCTCACAGGGGTGTTGTAAGACTTTCTGGTTGCAAAGTGCTATAAGGGAATGAACCGTACCATATAAGTATTATTATAATCATGCTCTCTTGCCCTTTTAACCCCATGTCTATGGTGTATAACATAGGGCTGATCCTCTGGGCATTTTGTTGCCTTTAAGTCTTGTATGTAATTAGATTCTAACTTAAGGGGACTACTCGTCGTTCCTTCAAGTAAAAACATTCTTTATTCTTTCCTCCCTTCCCATCCCTAACCTCCCCCAAAAACCAGAATTGCTCAAGGCTTCTCAAATTAGAGAAACTTTATACAGATTCCCTGTGTATTTATGCTGTAATGTTATTCTGACTGTACATATCACCCAGAAAGAGTATGCGATTTTTATATTTATATGCATATAGATATATATACACACACATACGTATATCTATACATATATATGTGTCTTGTGAGTTTATAGAGTGGCTGACACTCAGAGGACACGACTTACCGATTAAAATGTTTTCTCCTCAATGGAATTTATTGATCCTTAGCAACAAGCTGCTGCCTATAATGAAACTGTTTAATTAGAAAATAGTACATTCATTACTTGCTCAACAAGCATTTATTGGCTGACAACTAGTAAAATAAATTTCCTTTCAAAGCTTTAGAATTAAAAAAAAAAAGAAAAAGAGGGGAAAATACTGAGAAAAAGGAGCGAATAAATTTCCTTTCAAAGCTTTAGAATAAAAAAAAAAGGAAAAAGAGGGGAAAATACTGGGAAAAAGGAGCATTTTTCATGTGATTTTTTTTCATGTACAATATGAACTATTTGAAACCCAAGGAAAACGCCAGCCTGCACTCAGAAGGGTGTTGTTGGTCATGCTGTTTTAAAAATATTGTGATTATTTGCAACCTATATTAGAAAATATTCATCTGTTGTTCTTTTTAAGAGTCAGGCCCAGTAACGAATAGGGTATTAGAAAATATTCATCTGTTGTTCTTATTAAGAGTCAGGCCCAGTAACAAATAGGACATAAAGAGATGATTAGCTGGTCACTGATTATATTAGAGAAGAGCTCTTCCTCTGGTCATTTCACCCTTGAGTTGAACATTTTATTGTCGTTGCTGTGAGACCCTATAGTACTGATGCAATTACAACTGGTTCTGTCTTCTACCCAAAACCTGTAAAAAGAAATCATGATGCAAAAAAAAATCTGAAGGAGGGTCTTAACTCTAGATGTTTACAGTGCAACTTTCTAAAACGGAATTGTAAATTACTTTCAAAACTTTGTAACTGGAAGGTTGGTTTTCTATTGGGTTTTCTATTGTTTTGTGGAGCATTTCGTTAGAGATGAAGAGGGAATGGTATCTTTGTATGGTATGCAGAACTCCCCTCAAAAACTTCAAATAACCTCACTTGTAGATCTTTATTAATGGAGATGCAGATCCGAATCTAGCCTTGATACAACCTCCCGGTGCAGGAATTTAGTTAAAGACACTAACTCAGTAGTTGGCCCACACTGTCTACAGGCATGGTGAGTGCTACCATTTTTTCTGTTGATTTGTTCAATAAAGGCTACCACATGAATCACTCAAGCTATGAAAAGAGCAAGGAAAATATCAGCCAATATCATAGGACATATTAAGCTGTTTGTACCTGAAAAGAATTCAAGTTTATTATGTTTCTTTATTAAATAAATAAGGATAACAAATATTTCCTGTGCCTTTTTCTTTGCACTTATGTTATCAACATTTATGTTATTTCTCTGATTCTTTTTCAACACATTTGTTAGGGAAATGCATGATGACTTTTGCTAGAAAGCTTGTCAATGAAAATCCCTCCAGTTCATCTTGCGTTGTAAGGCGACCTACAAGGCATGAAAGGTTTGAGCCAAAGCTTGTTGAAATCAATGAAGAATTTTTGAGTACATCAGATGGATTTGAAGCAGACCTGGAAGTTTCTCTTCAAAAAGAGTCATTTATCGAATTAACCCAGCCTTGATGTTTCAACTCCTCCTGCCCAGTAGAATTAGCTGGAGGAGGAAAGGTTTTACTGGAAATACAGGATCCCACTTAGAGATTAATTGAAAAAAATATATAAACAAGATTTTCTTAATGGTAATGTGGATGTATTTCCATTTAATTATAATGATTCGAATTTTGATTATTATATTAGTTAGATCTTAAAATTTGTGCTAAATAAAAAGTAATATCCTTCCTAATGCATGCATGCCTTAATCCTAGAAAAAACTTCAGAACTGACATGAATGACTCTTAGCTGTTACCAGCCTTGATTGGATCAGCCTTATCTTCAGCCAGGTTAGCACCAATTTGCTTACCAATTTGCTCAGATTTCTATTTAAATGTGGCAGGATCCTAGTCATTAAAACAGAACAAAATTGAGGTTGTTTGAACTGTAATGAAAATATCCACTCAGACCTCTACATTAGTTTAATAAAATCAGTTTATAATCATGTTTTGCATTAACCTGGGGCAGTCTTGATTTCTGGAAAAGGCTTTCTTTTTTTTCAGAAAAATCATTTGCTACAATGTGTCATATAATGATCTGACTTCTGAGTAATCGTGTATAGAATGAATCTGAAAAAAAATCAGCAGGATATTTTTGGTTAGAAGGAGCAGTCCACTGAAATGAGAACTCTCTGTGGAGATGTGTAGGTTAGTTAAGGAAATTCCTGGTTAGAATTTGTGGTCAAAATTCCCATGGGAATGAAAATCAGGGTCATAATCCTCACAATGAAAATATCCACATCTAGGTATTTTCTAGTATTACGTCATTTTGGAGGCAACTTCTGGAGAGGGACTCTGTTAGAAACTGTAGTGATAGGACAAGGAGTAGTGGATATAAATTGAAAGAGGAGAAATTTAGATCAAATATCAGTAAGAAGTTTTTTACTGTGAGGGTGGTGAGACACTGGCACAGGTTGTCCAGGGAGGCTGTGGGTGCCCCAACCCTGGCAGTGTTCAAAGCCACGTTGGATAAAGTCATGAGCAGCCTGGTCTGGTGAGAGGTGTCCCTGCCCAGGGGAGTTGGGACTAGATGATCTCTAAGGTCCATTCCAAGCCCTTAACATACCATGAACTTCTGTAGATGTGTTCCTATCACTGTGCTAGGGACTGCTTTGGGTTATAAGACTTGTCATTTTCATGCAGATCTTGGTGAAGTTTCTAAGGGCTTTTCAGGTTTCTTGCTTTTCAGAATGAAATTTGAAAAATAAAAATTGACAAATGGATTTCTTGTTTTCTAGCCCTAGCAAGGAACCTGGAGGACTGGCTCCTCAGTAAATGTGGATTTTTATTTTTTTAATCATAGAATTATTTGGGTTGGAAGGGGCCTTTGTGGATCATCTGCTTCCAACCCCCTGCCATGGACAGTGACACCTTCCCCTAGAACATGTTACTATAAGCCCCATCCAACCTGGCCTTGAAACTTCCAGGATAGGGCAGCAGTAACCTCTCAGGGCAACGTGTTCCAGTGCCTCATCACCCACACAGTAAAGAATTTCTTCCTACTATCCAATCTACATGTACCCTCTTTTAGCTTCAAACCATTAATCAGTCAAATTATGTTAGTTTTACAAAGCAGTAGATTTATTAAATCAAAACCATGTGAAATCTGTGAGGTCAGTCAGGGCTTGCAATTTCCAGATTCATTTTGAGATTATTTTTTTAGTTGTTTCAGTTCCTTCTTACTTTTAATGCAAATTGTCTTACTAAATGCCAGGATCATTTTGGAGACAACTCAGTGTTAAGAGAGAAAGTTAACAGCAGCCCAGGCAGCCCAGGCAGTTTGCTTAGAAAAAGTCACACATTAGCAATTTGCTTGAAAGAGAATTTTTACAATCATCAGAAGCTGCTGTAAGAAGAGGTGAAATAAAGAATTTTTTTGCAGTGTGAAGCCTCCGCTGGGCTCCAAAGGACGCCCATGTAGAATGACAGTGTCATGTTTCTGACACCAGCAATGCATTTTTCTGCCATGTGCCAGGGTGCTGAGACAAGAGCAGAACTGGATTTAAAACAAGAGAAGCAGACAGGAGCACAGCACATGGAGAAAAAATTATGCACGCCTGCAGAGCGGCTGCTCCTTCATGTCAATTCTTCTGGAGAGCTGTGAAAGACCAACCGTGCCGGGTGAAGAACAAACATGGAAATCCTTCTGAGTGTTTACATATTGCAAAGAAATAGCAGCCGTGTCAAAGGGAAAGCATGTGAAAGCAAATAGTCTAAGGGGAATAGCTATTGGCAGCAGTCAAAAAAATGCTTCGGAGTCAAACGTCACCGATAACCCCACGAGGGCTGGAGGTGTTGGGCTGCAGTGTGGGTATGGGTTTGTCAGCACCTCTGCCCAAGCTATTTTAGCCAGCTGACAAACAGAACTTTGAGCAGTTCCTGGCCCACGTGCTTTTGCTATGGCAAAGTTTCTCAGACCACTGCTGCAGTTGTTTTTCCCTAGAATCTCACTGCTTTAGGTTGGGCTGTGAGTTCCTGCCAGGTTAGGTTGTCAGGGGTCATTTTTGCTCTAGAAAATGACTATATTGTATATTGCACAGCTCCAGAAACCAGGATCCAGTGTTCAAACATCAGCAGAGTGGCTTAAATAATGAGATATTAATTGAAAAATATCTTTTTTCTTCTTTTTCTTCTTATCATTCTTAATATTATTATTACTGCTACTACTACTACTACTATTACTTTATTTTTAATACCCCAAAGCTTCTAGGGTACATCCTGGTCATATTTTCAAGCTTTCTGTTTTTCTAGCAGCTGTGTTAGTTGAACAAACTAGAGCTTCAAGAGAAAAAGACAAAGGACTGAGACAATTAGAATAAAATCATGCAAAATGGTTCTAAAAGGAGTTTAAATGTTGTTCTCTACTAAAAGGTGACCTTAACTATGTAGCTGTACTCTAAAACATATGTGTTTTCTGTGGAATCTCAGTTTCTCTAAAGCCAGAGGGAATTTACAAATTCCCTTAGGGGACCCAGGTTTCTAACATTTTTTCAAATAGATAGCCCAAGCTGCTCATGTTTGTCTTCATTTCTAATCTTTCCAAACCTGCAGACCAAGCACAAATGAAACAATTTTAATTTTTAGCTCAGGTATGGTGTTCATGTTAAAAACTTCTACAGAGGATGCAAATCTGGATTCATGGGGTTCAGTGCAATATGGGACAGTTCAGCCCTTTGTGTCCTTGGGGTGACATAGACTCATTGAATCATAGAATAGTTTGGGTTGGAAGGGACCTTGAAAGGTCATCTAGTCCAATTGCCCTGCAGTGAGCAGGTGCACCTTCCACTAGACCAGGTTGCTCAGAGCCCCATCTAACCTGACTTTGAAAGTTTTCAGGGATGAGGCATCTACAACTTCTCTGTTCCAGTGCCTCACCACTCTCATCATAAAAAAAAAGTATTCCTTATATCTACTCTGAATATCCCCTCTTTTAGTTTAAAACCATTACTCCATGTCCTATCACAACAGACCCCACTAAAACGTTTGTCCCCATCTTTCTTATGGGTTCCCTTTAAGTACTAAAAGGCTGCTGTATGTTCTCCCAGGACCCCTCACTTCTCTAGGCTGAATGACCCCAACTCTCTCAGACTTTCCCCATAAAAGAGATGTTCTATCCCTTTAATCATCTTCATGGCTCTTGTGGACATCTTGGCACGGAAAGGAGTTTTTGGGTTTTTTTGAGGATCGGGGAAATCCTACTAGAAGAAAACTGGCAGTATGGTTTGTCTTGGTGGCATCTGAGAAGGAGAAAAGCTCAATGCACCACACAGGCCTAGCTTTTTAGAAAATATTTGCACAATTGCAGCTGAGGCACAAGGAAAAGTTGACCCTAAGCCCAAAGCTGTCTCCTTTATGCAGGCTGTTTTCTAGACAAAACTACATGCTCACCGTAGATTTGCTCACACCTTTTCTTTAGAGACTGGCTGTATCCCTGCAGGTGCTGCTCAGAACCCACTCCCAGTGGATGTGAAAATGTTGTAGTCTGAGCTAAAGACCTTCAGGTTAGGTAAAGGTGATATTCATGCTTTGGGAACTAGGACAGATATTCTCCCAGAAAACTCTGTACCCTCCTACACATCTGCATGTCTGATCTGTTCCTTTATATCAGGGAGGATACTCTCCACCCTGAAGCTCTTTCCCATTTTGCAGCTGAGTGGTGCAAGGTCTGTGAGGAAGGATAAATCCCCATGGCATGCCAGGAGTTGCTTTTCCCTTACAGGCTGGAGCAAGGGCTATGTTGTCTCATTACAGAGCATGGCAATTCTTGGAAAATACACCTGATGTTTTTGAAATGTATTTTTGCTGCTTTTGAAGGATTCGATTTTCTTTTTTATACTGTCTAGAGCTGCAGACCACAACTTGTGGCCACCGCTATGTTAAACCTTAAATAGGAATGGACATCACTTCCACTTGTCCTTGCCTTACCCCACAGGCCAGGTGAGGCAGAGAAAGAGCCAGCCAGAACTTAAAACAAGCTCCTTTCTCATTTTGGGAGTGGGATCTGAAGGGATGCTCTGCAGTTTGGCTGGGTTTGTTGAAGTCTGGAGTTGGTGTGAAGTTTGCTAGAAAATGTTTGAGGGAAGCAGAAGATAAAAAGGTCTTTCTGAGCCTGTGATGAAGTGAGGGGGCTGTGCTTTGAAGGTGGGTTGCTCTGGATGTTTAGGAGGAGGTTTGTAGTCATGCCAAGCGTTTCAGCAGCACTGTGCACAGGTGCTGCAGAGGGTGCAGGCTCTTCTCTAAATCCTGTGCTTGAAATGGGGTAAAGACAGCTGTTTCCCTTGTGCAGTAGCAGAAGGGAGTCCTTTATCCAGGAGGGGAAGATAGCAGTGCTCACAGGAGGGCAGCTGCCTTTCAGGACTTGTCTGGCTTTCTGTGGAGACAAGCTACATGCTCACAGGGTCCATATGCCTCTGCCTGCCTCTCCTCCTGGCCTGTTTGGTGGAGGGATGGGAGTCTCAAAGACAAATGAATTCCTATGAGTTTTTCAAAAATAAGCAGCTGAGGAGGCTATGAGATTTTAGCAAGCAGGAAGGGCTGCAAAAAGAGCTCAGGTCTTAAGGAAAGACAAAATATTTTCATAGAGAGGGCAGGTCTTATAAATGCCTCACTTTGTAGGGGGGAGCAATTAATTTACATTTTCTTGACAATGAAGGACCCCCAAATCCATGGCATGAAACACAGGAAAACAGATGTTGTTAGTTCTGGTGCCCTGAGATTTGCTTGGATTGCCTTTGCTGTCAAATGGGAAGATACTTGAGACACAAGAGACAGTACTTTTTGTTTTCCATGAGGAGCTGGGAGAATGGCTATGCACCTTAGAGGTAAGATCAGCCCATGACCTCTCTTCATTGCCATACTTCTGTGCAGTGCTTGTCAACAAAAGCTGAAGGAGTTGAGAACATATGGGGAGAAGCAAGATGGAGGTTAGAAGTACACACATGTCTTGATTTACTTTGGTATGAGCAGCTGTTGCATAGCGCAGTGGGCGGGTGAGGGGGGAAAGCTCAGTGCTGATGACGTTGGCATAAATCACTTGCAATAGGTGACAGTCACCACGATAGCATCAGCAGGCATGCAGGCTTGTAAGCAGCTCAGGTTTGTGTGCAGTGCAGCAATGGATGTCTCCATGTGTGTGCAGCACAGATAACTGCTTATCTGCATGGCTGGTGCTCCAGGAATCATTTGTCTCCATAGAAATGTTGCAGGGTTTAGCTGAGTAAATTCTCCAGGCCCAGGGTTTCACTGCACTGTCTGCACCTTCTCACTGCCTGGAGAGGAGGGCAGCAACTTGAATGTGCTCCTGCACATGGAGCTTGAGTGGTTGGATTCACCTCCCAGAAAGTGTTTTACAAAGCACCATAATACAGTAAGTCAAAAGAGAAGCTGTGTCAGGGTACAAAATACGTCCACCAGAAATGAGATCCTCTTTCATTGTTTGTTTTTTAAAACTCAAGGTCGTGTTGGATTCAAGTCCTCTTTCTCCTTGCTGTCAGAGGAAAGCCTCTCTGAAACCCAGTAATCTTCGCCCTCAGTGACACTACTCCTGTGAGCAA
>NW_008679697.1:47344-68845 GCF_000695815.1 Acanthisitta chloris | reverse complement strand
CCCTACAGCAGTGCACACTGCACAGCTGGATGTAAAGTTCTTTTGCCACGAGTGGGTGCCTGGCAATAAAGCAGCTCCTTGCAATGGCATTTGCAATAGAACTGGGCTAAGTGAGTGATCCTACTGCCCATGGAGAAGACAACAGAGGCCAGTAGAAGAACCACCTAGCTTGTCACATATAGAGGCTTGCTAAGCTTCAGGGTGCAAACTTGTAGTGGTTAAACAGAAAGGGAAATGCCCAGCTAGGTGAAGTCAGGTTTCTGACCCTATTCTGAGCCTGACATTGAGCTGCCTTAGTGCAGCCTTAGTGCACTGTCCCCCATGAAAACAGAAGTGTCTGGTGCAAGGGGAAGCTGGTCGGGTGACCACAGGTCTGGTGTGACCACCAAAGATAAAGCCACAGTTTGTCACCCTGCTCTTCACCCATCCTCTTGCACCATGAGAAGGTCTTCTCTTTTACATATGGTATGCATATGCTGGGAACCATAGTCCACAAAGGCTGTAGAGATTATTTTTGGGTTGGGTCTTGAGGATTTAACAGCTTCAGGAGCCAGAGTGTGAACCTGCTACACGGTGGCTGTTTCTCTCACCTCAGCTTCCCTGGGAAGGATTGGAAGATCAGCCTGAAGATTAGTCAGCCTTCACATTCTTGGAGTGTTTGGCATAGAAACACTCCTGGGCACTGACAGGGGGAAGGTGAAGAATTACCCAGAAGGTGGTAAACATGGCTCCAGTCCAAATCTAGCAGGAGTAGTAAGGCTGTTGCTTTATAAGGTTGCATGAGACATAGGGAGTGGGATGGGGGATTACTTGCTGCCTTACACCTCTCAAGTCAGTCCTGTGTTGCAATGTGTATTGGGAAGGGTGGACAAAGCACACTCCTTCCATGCTCAAAGTGGAATTTAGTTCACATGCTCAGAACTGGTGGGGACAATTTTCAGTAAAACCATATTGTCACCTCCACCCAGGCAACCAGGGCATGTCTTCCTTAGCAATCTGTCCTGGAGCAAACTCCAAAGTAAGTTAAAGGAAGCCTCCCAGAGTAAAGAATGAGATGAAAAATGATCCTGTAGGAATCCTTTTATCTGATGATGTTTGCAATTATCAATCTGAGCTTTCTTTAATCCTCTCTGTTCTTGGTGTAGGCAGTGGATGGTTGCAAGTATCATGGTCCTTGTCTCAGAGCTGTGTCCAAATCCCTGAAGCCTGAAGCTTAAGGTCCTTACCAAGCTCTAATTTGAGAGCTTTGACTCTCACACCAGCTGACTGTGTGGATTAAATGCATGTAAATATCTTCATAGTGACTGGCAAAACATACTCGTGATGCTATCCTAAATTGGGATGCTCTCCCCCCAGGGGTGTCAGTTTGATGTTACCTACTCAGCAAATAAACCCCTTTATTGAAGGACAGAGAATTCATGCATTCCAGTCAGGCCCACAAACAGCTTCTTTACCTGTAAGTCTGTTTTATACTCTGCTTTACCATCACTAAAGCTGTTTTTCTAAATGCTGTGAAGATGCTGTTATTAATGCTTCGATATCATCTCTATTTCAGCTCAGCTTGCTATGAGTCACTCCAATGTTTGCACCTTGGTGCTCTATCTTATTGGTCTATGAAAGAGCCAGTCCAAACACTCATCTCCCTCCCAAGCTAATGGGGTCAGACAGGTCTGCCTGCAGGACACAGGTTTTCTAAGGGCATCATGTTGCTGACAAAAGCCATGAGAAGGTGGTTCCTTCAATGTGAGTAAAATATTCCTTGCTCTACAGGTCTGCCTATACCATTGGGCACAAGGCAATGCCTCACACCCAACATGAGACATACTTCATTCTCCTTCACCTCCGAAATGGTTGAGATGCCCTACACTGGTTCCAAGCACAAATTTTCTGCTAGTTTTCCTGTTTGTAGGATATACATTAACTTCCAACCATTGCAGGTTTTTCCACTCTGACTGTAGAGTTTCGGTGCATTCAATGAAAACGTCCTCTGTTGACCTCAGCCATCAGTAGTTTTGGAGCAGTGAGCCAGGCAGGCCTGTTAACCTGCATGGACCACATCTTGGGCTGTTTCCAACTCATACAGGTTACATTCCTCCTGGTTACCAAAATGAGTTACAAGTTGTTTTTCTTGCCCGAAGGCTAAATAGGATGGCAGGACTAAACTCTGGTCTCCCTGAGCAGGGTCTCACCTTCCTACCTGCTGAGCTGACACAGTCCTTAGCTGGTCTAAACCCTGAAAAGCATGTTTGGGAGATTGCCCTTAACCAGAACAGTCCCAGGAATCTTTCCCTGTTCATCTGTCAGGGTGTGCTGCTAGACCAGCCCCCACCAAAGTCTCAAGATATTCCAAGAGGGGAAATGGCTGCTGGGAAAAGAAATGTAGAACAGGCAGATGATGATGGGAGACAATCACAAATTGTCAATGGGCATGAGGGTACAGGGGGATTAAATATAGGTGGCATGGGATGACCTGGGGGCACCAACAAGCTGTTAGCACTACGAGAAAGCACACAGGGAGCAAGTGGTGCTGTGCTCAGAGCAATTCTGTAGTCTGGATGATAGTGTAGCAGCATTGAAGTCTGTGCCTAGCTGTGTCTTGTTTAGTGGTATAGGAATAATCACTTTGACAAAGGGTTCTCACAGCTGGGGAGCAACCCAGGAAGTTCCCCAGACAGGCTGCTCCTCCATCTGTTCAGTCCCAGTGAGAAACCTGCCTGGTTTATCACAGCACCAAAAATCACGATATATGCTGTTTCGAGAGCTTACCTTGGTAGGCTCCTAGGAATAGGGAACTTCGAGGGAAGGATGTCAGGTTATTTTTCCCCATAAGTCTAACCAGCATCATCATATTCTAAAAAATAAAACCAGAAAAGCAAAGCTTTATGTGCATGTGTGTGTGTACATGGAAATACATGGTTTCAGGAAGAATCTCTGGGAGTGATTTACTTGCAGAGGACTTCACATTTCTGTCCTGGGTTTCTGAGGACATTTTTTCTGAGCCCAAACATGCTCTTCAGTTTCAGAGGATGGAGAGGTAGTCCATTTCATGCTCTAAAAATGAGTGCAACATTAATTAAGCCAAAGCCACAGAAGGGCTCAATTACACATGCGTTATAAAGTAACCACAAAATCTAATACTGGTGGAGTTCAAGTATCTGCTGGCTTGCAAGAAGATGACCACAAAGAATGTGAGGCACAATTTGGCTACTGCTGTCACCACTCCTGGGGAAAAACCTGCTGGGCTTGAAACCTATCCCAAGCAGCTGACAACCCAAGATGTAAGTGCAGTTTGCTGTTATAGTTGTTTCCTGCTTGCTAAGCCTCTTTACTTTATGTTTATAGGAGATTACAGAGGGAGACATGATGCTCCTTGTGCTAGAGACAATTCATCTTGTTAGTGACAGCAACATTATCCCAGGACCCAAGGCCAGAGTCAGACAAACACATCTGACTCAGCAGTAAATCCACTTTCCTCCTCTCCCCGTGCGCAGCACAACTATTGCTGACCTGCAAAGGGTGCTCTGGGCAGCTCTCCTGGCAGCAGCTGTCCCTCCGTGCTGAGCAAAGAGGCAGCTAAGAAATCTTGGTATGTCTCCCGCCCCACTCAGCCGGAAAGCTCAAGCTGCACTGCAGGCTAAAAGTGATCTTGCACCAGGGCCAAAAGGTTCAACACCAAGTTGTCCTTGTCATTGCACATTAAAAATGGGTGATCATTCAGCTGTGCACAAGCTAAGGCTTTTATGTAGAGCAAATGTAAATTCTGCCACAAATCAGTGTGAGAAGCAGTGGGCAAGTTCCAGGAGGGAGCCTTCTGCTGACACCTGGATCCTCTATAAAGATGGCATCTTTGGCAAGACCCAGGTCTCTGAGAGGGGGAAACAAGTCAAGTATTCCCCTTTTCCTCACAAAATGCTTTCTGAAGAGCAGTGACAGTGCATGTTCTCTAGCCACAGGGCAGATGCAGTCTGTCCTGTGTTGCTCATGCTTGAAGGACCACGGGATGCTTCACAGGAGACCACGTGGAAGTCCAAGGGTATCAGCCATGCCAATGCACTCTACAGAAACACCATAGCTCCTCTCCCATTTCCCTCCCCCAGGCTCTCTGCATGGAGGTCTCATCACTAGTTAATAATGATTGTCTGCCAGGATTTTCCCTAACTTTCAGTGAGAGTAGTGCAGACAACAGATGCTTCCCTTTCAACAGTGAAACAAAGTCCCAAATTTAAATCTTTTGATCAACTTTATATTAAACATTTTTACTGAACCAAAACTACATGTATATTTATTAAGGGCAGCTTTGGCTGAACACATCTTATTGAAATATCATGTTCAAGAATTTGGACTCCTCAGTTTTCTTTCTTATCTGCCTTTTGTTTCATTAAGATTTAGACTAAAAGAATGTTAAGCTTTGGTCAAGTTTGGGCATCCAGCTCATACCAGACATCTCTGGCACTACTGATAGAATTGAATTCCTCTCTAGTAGCACTCCAGCCTGAAGATGTATCATTTCATGGAGCCAAAAGTCTCCATTGCCCACTGGAGTTTTTGTAGCACCTGAGAGTGTCCCTACATTGTTAGTGCAGCAGTGAGCAGAGCTGGGAACTGCTGTAGCACAGTGCTGTGCAGACTTGATTGCAGAGATAGGCAAGCTGCCCCAGCTCTGCCTGGATCCAGCCTGCTCCTCTGCACATCCATTGCTGGACACCATATATCAAGTCCAGCCCTGGTCATGAGTGAAAACTGCCTTTGCCACATTCAGTGGCTGATGCTGTAAAGAACCAAGGTCATCAAATATCTCTTCAATGTAGATATTTTTAATATGCTATTGACAATTGAACTATGTCCAACCCCATGCATATTTGAAAAAGGGGTCAAGAAGCATCCTGCAGTGCAGCAGCAACTGAAAGCAGTAACCTGAAGCCTGCCTGATCTACTGTAACATGTTTTGGCTCCTCTGTTATGTTTGCTTTTCCCAGAACAACCTAAGAAAATGACCACAGTCCTAGAGGATTTTGGTGGTAGTGGTCATGTCAATAACCTCTCCCATAGTCTCCTTTCGTAGACACAGTGAAATATTGCCTCTCTAGATATTGCTGTGACTGTGGGACTCAGTCTGGAAAGTCATGATGACTTGGAATCCCACCTCTTGTTGCTTTCCCAATGAATCACAGGAGCTGTAGAGCAGACAGGTGGCATGGACTCCCCAGTGCCAGCAATGCTTTGGCACCATGGTGCCGCCACTCTTCTGCTACAGTTAGGTTCATGAAAGGATCACTGCTCTTCCTCCTGTGGTTCAATACTTCTAATAGCCTTGCTTAAGTAACTACTGAACAATTTGTGGTGGGATTCAGCTGACAGCACTGCTCTTAAATAGCAAATACTTGATCATTCACTCTTGCACTCCCTACGAAAAACAAACCTGATCTGACCATCCAGCTCCACACTTGCAACTCTCACTCTGAGGACACAAACCCTTAAATACATCCTGCCCATGTGTTCCTGGTGGGTTAGAAAATATTTGCATTACAACAGTCATTGCTGAAATGTGGTCACTTCTGGGAAGAGAAGCAGCTGCTGTTTACTAAGCAAAGGGAGGCTTTGTGGTTTGGACAGTGGCTTGAGCCCAAGATTTTATCCTGATAACACCACTGCTGGGAGCTGCTGCATCATGTAGGCATGCCTTTGCAAGATGGGCATCACATAGCTCAGGTGCTGATGGCTATGCAACCACAGAAATGAGCACAGAGCCCTCTGTCAACTGATTCATCTGCTGGCTTGGGTGTGTGTTGCAGCCCATGCTGACCTGGCCCATGCTGTTCTAACTGGATTGCTAAAAGCCAGCAGGCTTAAAATGAACTCAGGTACTGCTGGTACCTGGCCCTACTAAGTCCTGAGTGCAGTCAAAGGGTTAAAATGCAGAATAGCCCCTTGAAAAATCTGTCAGCTTTCTCTGCCCTCTGTGAAATGGATGGATGGATGGATGGATGGATGGATGGATGGATGGATGGATGGAATGTGCACAGATGTGGTGAAAGGGCTAAAATGAAAGGAATATTTGAAGTGTTAGTTAGAAGGTAATACATGTTTCTCTAGCACAGCAAGGTCCAATCCTCCCTTGGCTGAGGCTCCAACACATCTGACCTCTCAGTGCTCAGGATTGTAAGTGGAGAGGTGGTTATTCAGATGGAAGGTAGGCAGAATGTCTTGTGTAAACCTTCTCAAGGGACATTATTACAGCAATTTTGCTTAGAAAAGTGGTGGATGTCACACCCATGGAAGAGTGGTTAGGTTATATGGGGCTTTGAGCCACCTGGTCTAGTGGAAGTTTCTCTGCCCATGCCAGTGAGGTTGGAGCAATATGGTCTATAAGGTTCCTTCCAACCCAAAACACTCTATGATTCTAAGATTCTATGAAATTTAAGGCACATCCACACCTTTTGCTTTCCTTCTCAGAAATGCTCCTTCTCAATGAGAATTTAGAAAATGGATGAGGTGAGTTGGGAGTTCTTCCACAGCTCCATATGGACAGATTGGATGTCCTATGGTGCAAGCTGTGTGAACGTACCACTGTCCCTCATCTCCCTGCTTGTCTCAGGTGCAGGTAGAAATAGCAAAAGCCTTGTTTTGCCAGACAACAGAAAACAACAGAAAATGTGAAGCTGGAAATGACCAAATGGGGATAGACAGAAGGTGGCCTGTTGATTATTTTACTTAATGAAGAAAGGGATATGGTTTATCTTTTTCAGTAAAGGTAGCGTAAGGTCGTCACTGATGGTGCATATCTCAAACCAGACAATGTCTGTGTTACTAGAAATGTTTGTTCATTAGTCTTATGCCTGGATGATCTTTGTTCAATAGCAGAACTGAGTAGGTTGTTTTGGTTTTAATGGGATCTAGATGTAAAGAAACCTTTCAGCACTAACAAGGAGAGGTTTGAATCTGCTGGGTACAGCTTTCTTGTCCATCACTTTAATGCAATGTAGCAGCTCAGGATTTTGGAGGGATGTGCTGGGAGTCAGCAGACAGCAACGGCTGTGTCTGTCAAACTGCAGGACACTTGGGAGACTGTATTTGCAGCCCCTTGGGGATGGCAGAGTTTGGCATTGATCGGTCAGACATAGAAAGTCTCTCAAGAGTGGGGACAGGAGCAGTGTTGTTGTGAACAGCAGCTGGAGATTCTGCTTCTGCTTCCCTCCTGTGTCTTACCTGCCTGGAAAAAGCCCTGTGCCACTAAAAGATGACACATGAGATTTTCTGGAGCAGAGTCAGAGTAGATTTGGGATTGTTAAGATAGCCTTTTGATACCAAAGTGTTAAAGCCTATCTCAGCGCTGTACCCAGTACACTGTGATAAGGGCCTGCTGTTCCATTCCTGTGGTGGCATTTTGCTGCACATGCCACAATGCCAAGTCACAGCACTGAGAAAGGTAATGAGACACTTGATACACCAAACATGTGGTGAATCACAAAGCAACATGAAGAAATATTAAATCAGATACTCAACCACAGGAACCCACTAACCATCCTGGATGCAGTATATCATCTTCCTCCAAACAAGACACCCGTGCCTGACAACTGTTACAGTCTATCAGTTACAGTCTGCAGTACACCTCCAGCCACATATGGGTCGAGCAGGAGAGTGTTTGCTGAGTTTATTGGGGATTTTTTGTTGTTGTGGCTGTTTTTAAGTCTGCCTAGTCCCAGCAGAGCACTGGATCACACTGCAGCCTCCATTCCGGTCCCCATCTCCATCCCAGGTGCACAGAAGTGTGGAGAAGTGACCAAGCATGGCTGTCTCACTGCAGTCCCCTGCCTGACAGGGGTGGCTGCATTTGTCAGAGAGCTCCCATTAGTTGTGCATGCCTGCTATAATCTCCCAGCCCAAACACAGCAGCATCTGCTCCAGAGCCAATATTATATAACTGCAATTGGTCTGTACAGGGCATGTTAAAGCCATGGGCATGAGAGAGATATTGGCTCCACCTCAGGGCTTGTCTTTAGTAAGAGCCTTTCTGTGACTCTACAAACTTACACTGGAAATTTTTTCCCTGGTAAAATGTGGTGGCTGTGTTTCCTGCAAGTGTTATGAATGCACAGGTATTCATAGGCACTATCTGCTTGAACTATTGATCCTAAATTCCTAGTCCTGGGCTACAAGAAGTTAAGAAGAGTTTTTTTAAAAACACTTAGAAACAGTGAGAGTGAGAATGCACGCAAGGGAAACACCAATGTGTCACATTTGTTGAGAGGCTAAAAATATGTCCCTTTTTTAGAGATGGGGGAGCAACTGGCAAATAGAATGAATCTGAGACAATCTGAAGCAGACAGAAGGATTATATGGCAGCTCATTTAGGACTGTGCCATGCATTTTCAGGCACTCCTTTGCAAAATGCTTGGTGACTCCTGCACAACTGACAGATCTCCGAAAGCAGCATGAAGAATGCAGGGAGGGACTTCAGCCCTATTATGCACAACTGCAAATCTCTGAGTAGAACATCATTAACTGTACTCAAGTGACAGCCAGGATTAACTTGGCTGAAACCAAACAGTACAGAAACATGTAAGACTAAATTCAAGGATGCCTCAGAAACTGCAAGGATAATCTGTTGCAACAGCAGCTTTAGGCACAAGAAGCCAAAAGGTCCAGACAGACTTTTCTGCCGCTCCGTGGAACTGATGCACTGGCTTTTACTGGTTTGAAATGGTTCCATGTATGTTTGTGTACAGCACATATGCACAGATAACACACACATCATCTCCTTTCCTCTCTGGGGTGGTGAAAGACCCTCTTAATGTATGACCATGGTCAGTAATCACCCTCTTGCTCCTCCTGCACTTACAGGCTGAAAAGTGACTTTTTGAATGAGCATGAGCAAAATCTTGGGAGAGCACACACCATCCCTCTCCAGGATGCTGCAATCCTGAAACTGCAGAAAGGTGGTTTTACACAGCCAACCTTCACAGGAATGGAGAGTGCACAGGAGAAAAGGGCAACCTGCCTGAAAATACACGGGTCACTGCTCAGGAAAAAGGAACAGGGGAGAAAAGCACCTTTACTTTACTTTCCATCTGCCAAGTTAACTCCTGGAGGACGCCAGCAGCACCCTCTGGTGACCTGAGCTGTCCCAGGCAGCAGCAGGTACTGAGGAGAACATTGGGATCTGCAGGGCTTTTGCCATTACTGGAATAAATCATTCAAAACTCTGACAGTCTCTGGTGGGAGTTTGAGGACACAGAAAAGTGATGGGGGAGGAACAGAAAGAAATACATGACAAGGCTCCTAGGAGATAGGTGAAACTTTGTTCAGTCATCCTGTACCAGGGCTGGCTTTGAATGCAGAGCCAGTTGCTTAAGCAGGTCACAGTGATGTGGGCAGGAGAGATGCCAGTGGCCTGCTGCCTGCCCCAATTCTGCCTGCAAGGAGGTGTTAGGCAGTTGTCAATGCCACAGCCTCTTGCAGGGGCAGTTCAATTGCTACCTTAGAGACTCATCACCTATGAGGCAGTGTCTTGCCATGAGCAACACCGCTAAACATGCAATTAGCATCACCCAGAAATTTAGTCTTTTTGTTCTCTCCTGCCCTCTCTCTACTGACCAGTTAAGCAGCTTGTCTGATAATGCTTCCTGTTATCTCTCAGCTAGCACAGTGCAACAGGACTGCAGCAAGCTGTGGGTCTCCCTGGTGATATCAGCTCCTACACACACATTAGGTCTCCTTTGCTTCCCGCGCTGCCCAGGGAATATCAGATCAAATTCACAGTCTCTAGTCCCTACCTTATAATTATTTAAAGCGTGGACTGAAGGCATCTGAAAGATTGCCTGGAGCAAAAATTAAATTCATGGTTTATAACTTTGATTTCTGCAGAGGAAGTCAGTAACGTACCTTAAAATCATAAAACCATTTAGGCTGGAAAGGACCTCTGGAGGTCCAATGCCCTGGTCAAGCAGGGTTGATTTTAGTGTTTGATGCTAAATTGTTTAGAGCCCTATCTACTCAGGGTTTGAATATCAGCAAAGACAAGGATAGCTCAGGCTCCCTGAGTTCCTGTTACAGGCTACACCACTCTTTTGGGGATTTTTTTTTCTTCTGAATATGTATTTGAAACTTCCTTTGCTGCAAATCGTATCTTTGCTTCTCATTGTTTTGCTGTGATCCTTGGGATAAAAACATGGTTCTTTTTTCTCACTGAGCCTATATCAGAGAAATGGAAACAGCACTGTGGTGCCCTCTTAGACTTTTCCTCTAGCATGATGAAAATATGTTTTCTCCCCTTCTTCTCATATACTGTGACCTCCAGCACCCTAAGCATCAAGTTGGTCTTCCACTGGACAAGCTCCACTTTGTCACATCTCCCTTGAATAGGGAAGCCTGAACCTGGATGAAGCAATCCAGATATGACCCTATGAGAATCAAGAGAAGAAAAGAAATTACATCCCTGGGCATGCTGTCTGCACTTGTGCTCATACAACCTGATATGTGGTAGAACTTCACTCCTGTTCAACTTATGAGCATGTTTTTAAATGGCACTTGATGCCTGGCATGTACAGCTTCTGAGATCTGAAAGCAGGAAATTCAAAAAGGTCATTGATTTGCTGGTAGGATTGTGCCACTCCTTTTTCAGGTGGCAACACCAGACTTCCAGTAAGCACATTGACTGAAGGGTGAGGATGAAATATGTCATAACACACTATTAAGGAAAACACTCTGTTGCATGTTGTCTGGTAAAGTAAAACTCAGTCCCTGTCTCCTATGTCTCAGATAGGTCCAAACAAGATGTTAAGGAGAACTATGACTTCTTCTTGCTGTGTGTGGTATGGGAGATGGAGAAGAGCTGCACTGGTAGTCCAAGTGACTTTATTCTCCTCTAGAGGATCAGGGTAATTATTCTTAGGTGCAGGACCTGATCTGGAACTAAGACTTCAATGTGCTCTCTCCTTCTGATCAACCCAGGAGGTCATTAGGCTAGTGGTTATCTGATGATAAGTCAGGACAGTTAGTTTTGACTGTACCATGGGCAATGGCACAGTGCAGTCATCTGAAGAGACCTTAAGCAAGATTATTACCCTTGAGGATGTGGTGGCATTGGTTCTGCACTCTCACGATTCCCTTTCCTTAGTCTAGCTCCACTTGTTTACCTTGGGAAAAGGGCAAGAAGAGTTGATTTTACTCTTCCCTGCCTGCATTCAAAGTGGCATTTCTAGCCTTCAGGATTTTATGTCACTGGCCATTACATGTTTTTTTAGGCATAAAAGCATATTCAGTTACCTTCTCTACCCAATTAATTTCATTGTGCCTCAATTATTTCACTAGGCTCTCCTTAAAGGACAACCAAACTCCCTCTGTTTTCCACCATCACGTTGGCCTGGGATAAACATAAAGTATTGAAAATAGCTGAGCTGCTTTATCCACAAGGAACTGGAGTACGACACGGTCCAACAAGTCCTCTTAGGCCTGGAGTAACTTCTGCAGGCCCCCTTCCTCTGCAACCCATGTCACATGTTTTGCAGCACCAGATCCTGGGGAGAACAGCATTTTGGGGATGCAGAAAAACATACAGCTTGGCATCTGAGCAACTTTGCATGCACCCACCCTTTCTGATGACTCTCATGCCCTTGCATGGACTTGTGCACATAGTCTTGTACATATATGTCTGCATACAGAGGTAGACAAAACTGCTCTCCCCTGTGCTCATGTCCAAAACGTAGACCAGTACACACAGCAGGAGTATGGTACAGAGAGGTTTGAATGGCCCCACTGGGCTGACCAGCACTTAGTGGAGCTCATTCATTTCTTGATGTCCATTAGAAGGCCTCCTGTGGGAGCCCTGTGCCCAAGGCATGTGAAGTCAGCCTGAAGATCAGGTCACTTCATAAAATGTGCTAGCTGGTTCCCCTAACCGAGATGAGACAAGTAACTTTGGAGTTCAAATAAAAGTTCATCCATTTCTATATCATCATTACCTAATCACAGAATCATTTACGTTGGACCTCTAAGATCATTGAGTCCAACCATTAACCCAACCCTGCCAAGTCCACTACTGGCCCATACCCTTAAGTGCCACATCTACACAGCTTTGAAATACATCTGGGGATGGTGACTCCACCACTTTCCTGGGAAGCCCATTCCAGTGCTTTAAAACCTTTTCTGTGAAGAAATTTTTCCTAATATCCAAACTAAACCCTCTTTGGCACAATATGAGGCCTTTTCTTGTCTTATCACTTGCTACTTGGAAGAAGAGACCAACCCCTGCTTAACTATCACCTCCTTTTAGGGGGTTAAAGAGACCAAGAAGGTCTCCCATAATCACATCTGCAATTCTTAACATGCTTGTGAGTGAGGTTGATCAGCTCTGAGTATGCTCTTCCTAAGGAACCTGTGCAGGAGGGATCATTCAGGGGTTATGGCCAGGGTGGTTATAATTTCAGGATGCTCAGAGAGTGGGACCAAAACAATGTGGATGATTTGCTCTCCAAGTCTGGTTGTCTGTGGAGGAGAGGCTTTCACTGGGCTGAAGAAAGGTCTTTTGTTCCAATTATTATAGAGCTGACTACTGTGTGAGAAAATCATCCTTTCAGGTATGAATTACCTTACATCTGCAGAGGGATGTAATCTGCTACTGCCAGGTCACCTACCTCCAGCAGATGAGCTGCGGGGGAGGTTTGCATGAGTCAGTGCTGGACCAGCATCCCAGTGATGGGATCACTTCACAGAAATGTTTCCTAGAAAAAATGTAGTCTCTCTGGATGGGTATCCTTCTTTCTTCTGACAAGGAATTTTTTTCAAAGTGCTTTGAAAGGAGGAAATTTTAACAATAAAGTAGGAATATCTCCCAGCAATAGACAAATTAGAAGACAAAGACTGTGATGTGGACATTGCTCTCCTCACCACAAAGGGTGAAGTTAAAACCTGCTTCCAAGTTCTAACATCGGAAGCACCACTCATTGAAAGAGGAAATTTTATTCAGAGGCTGAAAAATCCTGTTAAAAAATAATATTTCTCCTAAAATGAAAAATGCTTTCTTCCAAATTCTCCATTTGGGGTATCTTGTGAGTTAAGATTACTTTTGTTTCCATGCAGGTGGTATATATACATACAAGGGTCACACAGCTACACAATTTCTGCTCCAGAATAAATGCAGAAACTTAAACACAAAATGCTTAGATCAGCAGCCTACTTCTGCAGCTGGGGATGGAGAATATTATTAATTTGAGTGTGTCGTTATTATTTTTAGTTCACATTGCCCTACCACCTTCCTCACCTGCTTAACCTAATTTCCAACTGCGTGTACGGATGAGGTGATATACACAGCTCCAGAACTAAACTAAGAGCAAAGTTTACACCATTTTATTTACAAGCCCCTTCTGATTGCAGAGCTGGCTACTTGGCTATCTACTTTGCTTGACCTACAAGACAGGTCTACCCACATTGCTGTTGGTACAAATCTGCTCTTTCCATCATGGAGTATCTCAGGGCTGGCTTGACCTGCCTGGGAGGTGGGTTGCCCAGTTCCTAGCACAAGGGCTTCAGAGTATGTCAGACCTCCTGGTCAGATGCAGCAGAATGCCACAGAGGCTGATAGATCTTCACTGAAGGTAGTGCAAGGTAACCTGCAAAGGCAGGGTGAGCTTTACACTTGTGACCTAGAGGCTGTGTCAGTAAAAGCAGGTTTATTCTGAGCTGTGCATATGAACAAAGAAGAGAGGAAAGGAAAATATTTCCCGTTGGGTTGGAAGGAAGAGGACAAAATAAAGCCCTGCTAGAAGCAAAGTGCAGGGTTTGAGGCTGGTTTCCTGTCCAGAGCCGAGTGATTTCCTACTTAAAAGCTGATTAATCCAAATGCTTTTCAATTTAGAAGGCAGAGATCAATCAATAATTATCCCATTTAATCCCAACATAAATCCTTTAATTTTTTTTTTAATTAAAAGCAGCCAAGCACCACTGGCTGGGTTACACCAAATTGCATTAAACCCTGGAGTCCCAGGGGAGAGGCACAGGCAGCAAATTGTGCATGTGATTTCTTCTTTCACTGCTGGGTTTAATGGCCGTTCTTTTTGCCTCCTGGTAGAAAATCATGAGCTTGAGATGTGTCTGGCAATGAGCAGGCAAATTAGACATTTCTTCCAAGCGTGCAATGGTTCACAAATCAGAGAAGTGTCCCCTTTCCAGAAGGAAAACCAGGAAGGCTTCATTCATCAACTCCTCCTTTTCTGCAGCAGTGCCCTCCAGCAGAGATAATGGACTTTGGCCATCCAGGATCAGTGAGATTCAAATATCTCAGCTCCATTTGAGCAAGATTTGGTTAACTCCTAAACCTGGCTCTTGGTTTGAAAATGTCAAGGGAACCTAATATTACAGTTATGTGCTATTACCTGCCTCCCTACATCAGAAGCCTCTCTTCCTGGCTAACAATTATCACAGTGTAATTGTAAGTCTAATCAATTGTTTCATGTAAACAGTAAAAATGTCCCAAGAGCTGTATCTCAGCTGTCATCAAATTTCACAGCCACCATGCCAGTAAAGTCTGTAGAACAGCCACAGGTTGTTACAGCAAATGCCTTTGTTTGCAGCCTTAATTTGGTCGTTGAATTGTGAACACGGCTTGCAACCAATTCTCAGGTACATTCAAGTACTACCTGCATTGGTCCAAGTAATTAAGCTAAAGTCACACTTTTCCTCTTTGATACCAAGGAGATCTTCATTAAATGTTTACATATAAGCATTCTCCTGCTAAAACTTTAATGACAAAGTTCAATTTAAAATGCTACTAAATAAATCAAGCTGGGCTGTGTGACTGTACATCTCTTTCTTGCTCCTTACCTGCAGCAATGAGTCAGCTGTGGGATACAACTGTTGAAAGGGTCAGAGGCTTATGAGGTTGGAGGATCCTTTCTGCAAACAAAAGCCTGTGTCTAATCCACCTCCTGTTCCTCCAGCTTGACGTGAACAACATCAGGGTTTAAAAAATGTAGGAATTGGCTGAAAATGCTGGTGCTGCTTTTTACATAGCATGATGGCAAGTTATCCTTAAGGCACTGTGATGGAGGGTCAGCCCTTCCCATTTGTCTCTTCTCTGAAGATGCATCTGGTAGGAACAGCATCCCCCTCATGACTAACTGCAAGCCAGAAATGAAAGTAAGGATCATAAAAGCAAATACAGACAAATCCATGAGATATTCCCCTTGGCTTGTAGAGTAGCTTTCAATGTAATGTGGCTACAATTTTTCTCTTACCCTAATCTGATGGCCTTTTAAAGACTTCTTTGGATTTTAAAAGGTCGTTTATACTGAGCTTAAAAAGGTTGCAGCTTTGCAGCACTGTCCAGTAACAGCAATGTCGTTGTTGGCAACCACAGAACAAAGGACCCTTATTTAAATGCCTCCTTTGTGCTCTGCTTTTGAAGTGTGGGTAATTTAGATTACTCTGTAAAAGCAACCCTTTCTTCATTTCTTGGAGTTTGAGGTTTATTTTCTTCCAGCTGTTCTTTGAAAGCCTTTGAATAGAGCAAAGTTTAATTATCCATAGAAAAGAAAAAAAATCCACAACCCACCTAGTTATTTTGAAATGATTGAGGCTTTTCAGAAAATAAATTGTCAAACAGATGTCTCACCTGGGGAAAGTGAAAGCTGTGGTGGAGCCACACCATGCAGGCATCCCCTAAAGTGTTAAGATTTACCTAAGAGGTACACTGGGAATATTTCGGATTGCAGCAAAGGCCACAGCATCTTTGAAGCATGCATGACAGAACATTGCTCTATGGGCTATTAGGGGTGTCCTGAAGGTTAGCTGAAGATCAAATATATTAACTTGAGTGTTATGTGTTGGTCTGGCCCTCATCTGTCTCTGCTCTGGAACACGATACTACTTAACACGGTAAGTCACCTGTTGGTGTGGGTCGGGAATGAGGATGTTGCAGCAATGCTCAGTAGCATGACCTGTGAGAAAATAATGTCTACTCTGACATTTCCATGTGTATCAGCTCCCAGAAAGGAAAACGTGTTTAAGAAGATTTCAAAACTTGTGGTGGTGACTAATGCAGACATTGACATGCAGAAACTGAGCCATGGATGTTACAGGGGAGGATTTGGGGGATTTTGATGCTGGCATTTTAGTTACTTTTGGAGCTGCAGACAGTGTTTGGAAACAGCAGAAGATACCACAAGGCCTGTGGCCAAGACACCAACCATGATCAGCATCCATGTCCACCTTCCCTAGACTTTGGGTCTGGGCATGTCTGAGTGCTTCCTGGACATCTCACCTCCCTGGATCAGTTCTTTGCTTCTTTAAGCACTCTCTTACATCTGCCAGAAACTTGAGAAAATCAGACAAAGCAGAAGGTATAGTGTTTGCAGCCACTCCTCCCAAGTTTGTCAAGTTTGTTGCATGCAGAACCTCTATGAGACCTGTATTTGAGTTTTGAGGATGGGAATGGGAGGCACTCCCCATAATTCTGTCCAAGTAGCAGTCTGTGCCTCCTCCATAGTTTCCCCCTCAGATCACTAATGCCCAGGATTAACAATTCTGCCAACTCACTGAGTGGCTGGGGAATGTCCACAGGATCAGCTGCAGCTGCTGCTATCATGCTGGAGGTACTCTGTAAACTCATTAGCCCTTATCAGCACACAGCTCTCATCCACACGGAGCTGCCCCGACAATTTTCTCAACTGTGTTTTAAGGACATCAAATGTAGAGTTTTGGTTCCTGCAATGGAAAAGGCAAGGAGAAGGAGGCATACCCTGCTCTGAGCAGAAGGCATTGAGACTTGAGGTGGCCATCAGCTCCTGGGTTATAGCTCTGCTGAACTTGGGCTTGGCCTCCACAGCAGCTTTTCCTCATGCTCTTGTGAACAACACCCTTACCACAGACAGCTCTGCAATGCCTCCAGAGCACAGCTGTCAACATCCAACCCTTAGACTTCTGAGAGGGAGAGGGACCTGCTGGCATCTTGGAGATAAGGACTGAGAGCTTGATGTGATTTGGTACTCCTTAGGGATCCTGTGCAATAGGGTTTTTTCCCTGTCCAGGAGGAATCCTTGCAGACCAGACGTGCTGTAACTTACTATCAGCTTCATTTTCCTGTTGAAACTCACCAAAGAGCAATTCAGGCCAATTTTAGTCCTTTTATACCAACATCTGTTAATTGTAGAGGGAACAGGTTTTGACACACTAACAGTTCAAGCAGTATGTCTGCTGTTCTAGGAAAATTCATCCATGCTCTGGCTGGAGTCAACGTCTCTAAACAAGGGTTACTTGAATGGATGCAGGAAGGACAGTCCTTACTGAAAGAGAGAACTTGACTGCACAGTGTGAGAGAGCTGCAAGTTTGTGCTCCTAAGTGAGGTGGCAGTAGGGTATTACAAGAGGGGTTGGTAACACCTAAGCACAGTGGAGGTGGAGCAAACTCCACTCCAGTGCCACAAATGCTCTAGGAAGTTTCTCTGGGGTCTGCCAGAGGAACACCTAATGAGTAAGAGTGTACTATCCACACTACCTGGCAGCCAGGGAGCTGGGTTATGCTGCTGCACACCACCACTGACAACTTCTCTCTACCCTCCAGCCCAGCAGGTTAGGAATGATTGGGAAGACCTACCACACAACACATGCCCTAGCATAAAGCCCATGCCTATGGTTTAGATTAGATGCTAGGAACAATCACTTTGAGGGTGGTGAGACATTGGAACAGGTTGCCTAGATAAGTTGTGGATGCCCCATCCCTGGAAGTGCTCAAGGTCAGGTTGGAGCAACCTGGTTTAGTGGAACGTGTCCCTGCCTATAGCAGTGGGGTTGGAACTAGGTGATCTTTAAGGTCCCTTCCAACCCAAACCATTCAATGATGGTGGTGCACTGCAATTCTGTGCACTGCAATTCGAGGTGCACTGCAATTCTGTCTTTCAAGTGAATCCCTTCTCCATGTATATTATCCATAAATGCTTTTTCCTGCCACTCATCTTGTAAAATGTACATATGCTCTTATGAGGATAGAAAGCAGAACTCCACTTTCACAAACACGAGGATCCTTGGGATGTATCATAACACGAAGCAGCCAGGAGTTATCTTTGTCCTGACACTCCTAGCATCTTTTAATTTTTAGCATGTTTCATTAATCAAAGAAAGCTCTGCTACTTTGTATGTGACCTGCTCTGCAAGGACATCAGTGGGATAAGCTGTTGGTGAATAATGATGTTAGTGAGTTACTATTTCACTGCTTTTGGCTTTGGATCCCTTTATTGCACCTCCTTAATACTTAACGTGCTGAGCTGAAGGAACATCCCTGGATCTGAATAGTAAATTCACATTTTAATTTGTCTCTTGCCTCAGCATGGATTGTAAGCTTCAGAAAGGGACTTTTAAAGAAAATCAATTTTTTTTCTTGCTGTTAGGATCATACTTGCCTTCAGATTATGCTCAGTGACTGACACCATGACTGCAGAGGAAATGAGGACAGGAGCTGATGTATATACCAGGGAACTGCCTTATTCCTTTGTAAATTTTATCTTTTTTATCTTATTTGGAAAAGCATGCAAAGAAATGGAGTTCAGGACAAAACAGTATTTCTAAATCGGTGTTGCAGTATGGGAATTATGTTCTTCTGGCATGTACTTGATACCTAACTAGGGAAATGCCTCTCATTTCTCATCCATCAATAAAATTTGTCAGGTTGCTTCAGACTGCTTCTTCCAAGGCTCTGCCAGATTTTATGTAAAGGGCTCAGATTCATGGGTAGAAACTCCGGGAAATGCCCTGTGTTTGGATTTCTACACATGCAGCTTCGGGCAGAGCCAGGGGTCATCACTCCAGTCAAATGTCAGCTGCAGTGAGAGGGCTTCAGGACAGAGATTTGACCCCATGTGTCCCACTAGTCTTGCTAAAGCAAATGCCTCTATGAGATGAGGTTGTAGAGCAAGTCCTTGATGCAATCTATGGCCAGGCCTCCCAAGTATGTGCTCTACCCAGAAACGACTTTTGGATGCTATTGCTGCGTGCACCTAACTTGAGAGCCATTAGCAATATGGTTGTTGAAAGATTTTGACAGTGATATATTGCTCAGCTGATGGGACAAGTGGCTTCCAGACAGGGTCTCAGCTCTCCTAACCCTTCCAGATACTCGGTGCAGGATTTGCTTTCTACAGCAGATTTGGTGGAGGAGATGACAGATTTTCTTCTTTCCAGTCTTAACAGGAGGGGTTTGAAAGCCTCAGTCTCACTGTGCAAGACTCAACCTTGATATTGCACTTCAGGCTGACCCAAATGAAGATAGCACCTCACAAGGACTGGGTGTGAGTCTTGGCAGAGACACTATAGCTCAGCACCCCTAAAAGCACTGGCAGCCTAAAGCATGGGGATTAGTTTTATTATACATACTGGACTAAAATCAGCTTGCAGCCAAGGCTAGCATCCACTCCAAGGCAGACTCACCTTGGGATGCAGCTCTTGTGGCCAATGTGTTTCTGACCACATAGGCCTCACACCAGTGAGGTCGTAACAAAAAGGGAGATTAGAGAAGAGGAGAGCTGAACACTCTTTGTCCATCAAAATCCCTTTTCACCAAGAAATTGACTCTACAGTGAAGCCATCTGTTGTGAGATGTGTTTGCTAGTGATTAACAAATCTCAGTCTTGTAAAGAAACTGAATCTTTTTATTAAATAAAGAACCCAAAACCACAAAAAAACCCCAAACCCAACAAAAGACCCAAACCAAATCAAACAAGCCAAACTTTTTGAAAGGTTAAAAAAAATGGTAAATATCTTTTTGGGAAAACAGAGATTATTCATAACTTCTGTGTAATATACATGTTGAAGAATATCCTTCTGCCCAGCAGTGAGTGACTTCAGTCTGAGGATGTATCCGTCTCCATGGGATTACAATCCTCTTGGCTGCTGGGATCACTAATGTAAATGCTCCTAAATCATGACTGGCTCCCCCTTTTTTCTCCCTTCCTGCCTCTAACAGCGGTGGGAGAGGGAAACATCATTAAAAAAAAATTAAGGAGAAGTTCAACCTCCCTCTTGTTTTTTCTTTTGCTTCTGACTTTTCAGCATCTGCAGATCACATTTTCAGGCTGCAACACGACAGGCATTTTCTCCACTGTGAGATAAAATGCTAGCATTTTAAAAATCCTTCCTAAATAATTGTTTAAAACACCTCATCATAACACTCCCAAAGCCAGGGCTTTAAGGAAAGCACAGGCTACAGCAAAATAGGTAATTTGAAGAGCAAGCACTAACAGTGTCCTCCTTTGTCTGTGGCTGTCATGCACCTGAAGGTTTTTATTCCTTCTCCCCAGATTGGGAGAGACTTCATTGTGCTGGTTGAAACAGTTTTATCCCTTTACTGGTGTCTGAAATTATGACTCTGTTTAGTAAGCAGTGCCCATACTGAATTACCACACCCGCGAGCACTATCTGCCCTTGGGCTGCCAGCATTTTCACAGGATGCAGGGGGAATTTTTCCCATTTTATCACTTGATACTCTGCTCCCGGTTTTACAAACATGTGCCAGTGCCGACGCAAATATGATTTGCATTCAGTAACCTTTGTGCCTGTGCCTCCTGAGAACACATTTCTCCTCTCTGTATCGCCTTGTAAAACACTTACAGTGAATGGGCAGTAACACACAGCTATTACTCCATGGAGCAACCATTCAATATGTAAAGTCAGGAGTTCAAAGAGGATTAAGGATCGCTGGCAACAAACAAGCCACATTGCTTGTGGTTGTGGAAGCAGTCACAGCTGCTCTCACTTTTCAGGCACTGGAATTATTTCAGCACTAGCAGAGGTCTGCTCTGGAGTTTTACCTCTCCAAAAGCCATTGACCCATATTTGTTGTATTTAGCAAAATGAAAGGTCACAGGGCTAGGAAAGGTGTCCTGTCTAGCAGACATGAGGAAGCTGTTAGCCACTCAGTGTGAGAACATTCACCACATGCATGTCAGATGGAAGTCAGGCTCTCTTTGTCTAGAAACTTAGCATCCACCTCAATCAAACAAGAGGAAGGACTTTCCATCCCATTCATGTCATTCCTCTCAGGTCCACTGGCTGCTCATTCTAGTGTTTGGACTGTCACTTCAGAAAGGGTGTTCTGACTGGCTCATTTCAAGTGTATGACCGTTTTTCTGAAAAAACAAAATTTTTAAGACAGCATAAGTGAGAGCACAGGAAAGGGGCACTACAGAATAATATCACTTATGCAGTAATGTGTACCCAAAGGAGCTGCTTTCTAGGAATATTATAACAGCCTCTTGCATGTTGGTAATAGAAAACTTGATAGAAGCAATAACCTCTTGGGTCCCCTCTCCACATCCTTGTCTCCAGAGCAACATTTAAATGCTTGTGTATAAAATAGGGTGTCTAAAATTTGGACCACCTTACAAGAGGTGAGAATTGCCTCTTGCAGAATCCATAATTATGGAACAGTGATTGAGATCCTAGTTAGTATGAGCAAGCACTACAAGCTCCTGCTTCCTACCAAGGTGATGGGGGCATTTGGTCTGGTAGAGCCTTGCT
>NW_008679697.1:42927-47328 GCF_000695815.1 Acanthisitta chloris | reverse complement strand
TGCTTGGGCTGGCAATTCTTCCCATCCTCCCTTCTCCAGCCTCAGGGATATGCCCCCAGGTCCCAGCTGCACTGCACGGCCCACCCACAATTGGGGGAGAATGAGCCTGATCCAAAAATGCTCTTGGTACCTGGAAAATCTGCTCTCTGCAGGATGTGTGTGCAGCAGACTGACCCAGCAGCCCAGTTGCCCCTATCTCACTTGCAGATGCTGCCAGCCAAGAGCTGGTGCTCCTTGCAGCAGCTGCACACAGCTGTCTATGCACTGGCAGGATTTTTTGAGGGAAGGGTCAATTAAACAAGTAAAACCACTCTGAATGAGGCCACATTCTGTTTTGATTGTGCTTGTGATATGCAGGAATCTTAAGCAGGGAGGGGCTGTGAAGCAAATTCTGTCAATGTGGCATGTAATGTGTGTTCCTGGATGCAGAACAGGGAGTGGAACTGCGTTGATGAAGTATGGGAATTTTTTTAAAATTTAATCCTGCAATAAAGGTTTGTGCCAGTGTTTAGAAACTGGGAGTTTTAACCCCCTCATTACAACTCCTGCTGGTAAGTGCTTAACTGTCTTCATGTAGTTAAGTTATGGAGAATCATAGCTTTCAGGAATTAGAAAACTCAGGATCTTGCTTCTCTTTATTGCACTTTTTAAGTCTGAATAACTGAGTGTTCACATTCAGGAACACTTGTTGTTATCCTGCCCACGGATTATGTCACTGTGATGTAGTCTCTTCTCCTTTGGTGGTTTGTTCATGTAGGAGATCCTTGTAAATGTAAACCCAGAATATTTTATATGGGATATTTTTCCTCCTAATTCTGCTAACATGCTCAGCAACAAGGTCTAATTGTTGGAGCAAACCCTCTGGAAGGCAGGGAAAGCCTTTGAGGACCTACTTGGTGTCTCCCCTATGGAATAGAATTTGGTTTAGCCATAGAGGTGCTTTTTAGAATACTCAAGGTTAGACAGATTCTTTTTACAGTGCTACAGGTTGGGGGAAGAGTGATTTGAGAGTTGTTCATCAGAAAGGGACTTGGGAGCGCTGGTTGCCAGCAGGCTCAGTATGAGCCAACAGTGTGCACAGGTGGCCAAGAAGGCAAATGGCATCCTGGTCTGTACCAAGAATAGTGTGGCCAGCAGGACTAGGGAAGTGATCATCCTCCTGTACTGTGCATTGGTGAGGCCATACCTCAGTTTTGGATCCCTCAATTTAAAAAGGACATTGAGGCACTGGAGAGAGTCCAGTGAAGGGCAACGAGGCTCATAAAAGATGTAGAAAACATGTCATATGAGAAACAGCTGAGGGAGTTGTGTTTGTTTAGCCTTGAGAAGAGGCAGCTCAGGGGTGACCTTCTTGCTCTCCACTGCTACCTGAAAGGGGTTGTAGAGAGATGGGGGATGGTCTTTTCTGCAGTGAGGACTAGAGGGAATGGTCATAAGCTGAGACAGGACAGATACAGATTAGATGGTAGGAAAATTTTTTTCACTATGAGGATGGTCAGGCACTGGAATAGATTGCCCAGGGAGGTGGTGGAGTCACCATCCCTGGAAGCATTTAAGAGGCATCTGGATCTGACACTGAAGGATATGGTTTAGGGTTTAGGAGTCACAGAAGAGTGGCAGGTTAATGGTTGGAATTGATAACCTTAGAAGTCTCCTCCAATCTTGTTGATTCTATGATTCTGTATGGGGCAATGTGCCCCAGGTAATGCAAAGCCATAGGAAAGGTTGTTCCAGCAGTTAGTTGTCACTGGCACAATCTGGGTCCATTCCTTGCTCTGAGTTTCTCACCTAAAACTGACGTCGCACTCTGAGATAGAAACTCTCAGTTTCAGTGGAAGTCAATAGAAACAGGCAATTTCAGAGAGCAATTCCCTAGACAGCCGTATTAGGAGAAGATAGATCACTCTGTAGAGACATCTATTTCTCTTCATTATCTTAAAGACAGCCTGGAGTAATAGTTCAGCTCAGGTCCCTTGGCTGAAGAGTCTCATCCTGGCTCTGTCCATCTCCATCCTGGCTTCTTAGAAAAGCCACAGAGACACTCACAGAAAACATCTAAACGTCTGTACTGTGTACTTGACATGTGATAATTCACCATGGCCATCACATGGACAGCTTGTCCATGTGTTCATGTCCAAAGACATGAGGGTCTACACCTTTGTACTCCATGTCTGGATTCATGCCCACAGTTTATTATCTGCCCAGTTAAACTATTCCATAGGGAGTTCAAAATTCAGGATTTATTCATCCAGGTCTCAGTTCCCAACAGGGAAAGTAGGAATTATTTCATCTCTACTCCCTTCAGGATTTTTGTAAGGATAAATACAATCAGGCCTTGAGAAAACCAGCTCCTGTAGGAACTGTGGGGAGAGACAGCAGAAAAACACCTAACTGGCATTTTCGAGGGTGCCTCTGACAGAAGCCACTGGCATTCTGCTCTTTGGGAAAAGGTCACCCCATACCCCAGGAAGAAATGTTTTAAACAGTTTCATTGGATGTTGAATTAAGTTTGTCATTCTGCTTTTTCAGATTATATAAAGTTTAAACTAATTTTTAACAGAAGGAAAAGTTTTAAATCCCTGTATTCTTTTCTTGCTCTCTGTGAACATAATCTGACCCCAGATAAGCCTCAGACAGATGTTTATCTTAAATGTATTCCCATACAGGATAATACCAGAAATGTGGGATGAAGATGTCAAGTGACCTTACAAGAAAAATGTCAGTGTGGGTGTTCAGTTCTCCGATCCTGGTGCAAGATCCTTGGTGATATAAAAATCAAAAATGAGCAATAGAAAATTAAGTGATGAGCTCAGTGCAAGAGAATGCCCATCTCTCTGGTGCTGAAAGGAAACTGGGATACCTTTTAATCATAGAATCATTGATTTTTTAAGGTAGGAAAAGACCTTTAAAGCATCAAGTCCCACTGTCAACCCAGCACCACCACCAACTTAACCATTAACCCATATCCTCAAGTGCCATATCCACATATTTTTTTCAACACTTCCAGAGGTGGTGGCTCCACCACTTCCTTGGGCAGTCTGTTTCAATGCTTTACAAAGCTTTCTGTGAAAAAAAATAAAATCCTACTATCAAAATATAAGTGATGAAGGAAAAAATAAGAAAATCATGGCTAAGCCAAGAGCTGACAATAAAAGTCAGCAGCATTTTATGCTTGGTTTCCTGGTTACAGAGATGCATCCCCAGCAACACCTTTAATACCCAGAAACAGCACAGCAGTGCTGGAGGGACTGTGCCATCATGCCCATAACCAAATCAAGTAGATTAACACAAACATCACCCTAAAATGTGATGTTTTAGCTCTGGTGGCTCTTCAGACCTTTCATTCTTCAGCTTTCATTCAGCCACTGGCCTCACGGATGCCCAAAGAAGACCTTCACAAGCACACAGCAGTAAAGCAGGATCAGGAAAAATGTTTGCAGCACCGAAGTTACAAGCATGCACCAAAAATGACATTTGCCTTTAGGGGGAACAATTCTGGGAAGAAAGTTTGAGGAGCAATAGGAAGATGAAGCCTTTTCCCTTGTGATCTTATCCCTTCTGTTTGCAAAGCAAAAAAAAGCTTAGATTCTATTTTTGCCCCTTTTAATGTCTAAGGTTTGTTGTTGGCAACCTGTCTAAAGCCCAGCATGTTCTTTGCTCATCCTGATCTTGGCGACAACTCCACCTTGAATCAACAGAGAAGAGGTGGGGGCACTGTTAAACAGACCTGCCTGTGGCAGTGCCCTGTCCAAAATGCAGAAGACTGTAGGAAACAGGAGTCTTGGATCAGGCAACATCTCTCTAATCACATGTGGGAGTTCACCTTAAGTTCACATCTGACTTTAACATGAAGTTGGAGCTGATGTGTGGGCTCACATCCATCACATCCTTTGGCTGTAATGAATTCAGCGGGGGAGCTTGTTTTGGTGGAGGAAGATCACAGAGATCTGCTAGCAGGAACTGAGCAGCAATGAAGACTCCAGGCAGAGACAGGAAAGGGGAGGAGGTGTTTTAGGTAACACCATGCACGTAGGTGTGAAACACATTGATTTTTTTCCAATCCCAAATTGTAATGCACATATTTCAGTTATAACTCCCTGGCTGTAGTCAAACAAAAGCTATGAAAAGAGACTTGCTCAAACATTTCTTTTTTTAATAAGAACTTATTTCTGTTTCTTGTGATTTAGAGTTCTCCAAGTCCCAGCAGTGGGATGACTTTTTACAAACTACAAAACCACTCATGAATGTACAGTCAGGGCTGAAGCTAAGTTTATAATATACAGTGCAGGTAGATTTGAGCTTGCTCTGACAAAGCTGAGTCAAACCATTAGAGAAGCTCCATGGCCACATTCACACTGGCAGCCTGGCTTACCTTCACCTGGGCAATGCAAGGTGAATGGG
>NW_008679697.1:8708-42903 GCF_000695815.1 Acanthisitta chloris | reverse complement strand
ATGCTATGCAATGCTCCCTTTAAGCTGTGTGCAGGAAACACAGGACTCAAAACTCCCACGTTCCCTCCTCAAAATTGGATGGATGACCCGAGTTGCTTTTCTCTATCACTATCCCCATAGACATCATGGTGAGCTTCTTCACTGTAAAAGCACTCAGGGTGATGATGTTTGGCATCAATCTCTGCAAAGCTGGATTTATTCAGCACTCTCTTGACAGCCCAGAAGAGTATTCCCTTTTAGAACAGGATGGCAAATAAAGACAGAAGAAGCAAGAAAAACCTTCAGCCACCAACATGGTCTTCATAGCTGTTTGTGTGCTCTGGCTGTCTGGCCTGTATACAGGCTGTGTCCTAAGTGCCCTGATAAGATTGGGGCTCCAGAATGTGTTGTCCTGAGAACGCTTACCGCTGTTTATCTGTAAGCTGAAAAACGTTCCAAAGCTTCCCGGCCATCAGCCCTGACACCCTGATTCAGAGCAGATGACAGGCAGACGCGATACCAAACAGCTTTCGTGCCATAGGGTGATACCGAAGTGGCTGAGAACCCAAAAGCTTCAAGCAAGCTGTTGAGTCCAGTCTGTTGACATGGTGGTGGCTGTTGATACCCACCATCACTGCTCTTGTGACATCCTGTGAAAAGCGTGGGATCTGTCCCCTCACGAGACCTGGGGCACTCCTCATCCTCCAGCAGTGGGTAGACAGGAGGTGACAACCCCATTCTCCCTTCTCCTCTCTTCCAGGCTGTCAGATCCAACTTCTGTGTGAATATATGCAGCATCAACATGTGAGCATATATGTAGCTCCAGCACAGATGTGTTTAATGTGATGGATGTGGGAAAGATGACAGAGGCCTTTGGTGTGGGCATCTGTGTTCTTCAAAGCATAGGCACTTTGAAGTGCCAGTAGTGGCTATTTTAAAGCTGAGGGGATTGACATCGAGCTGTGCCTACTTTTCTTCAATGTACAGGGTGAGGAAAATGTTGAGAAAACTCCCAGCATGATGCTCACTGCTGTGGTCCCAAGACCACCCACCCGCAGCCTTCCTGTCTCTGATTTGCTGACATTATTGCAATATATTAGATGTTTAAGTCATTTCTATAGAAATACAGTTTCTGGATTTATTTTTCCATTTTTCAGCCAAAAAAAAAAATCTACTAAGAGTAAAACTTAATCTTCTTACTGTATACATCCCTATAAATCCTTACATGCTCAGTGGTGTGTTGTGTGGCTTAATGGCTTAATTAGTGAATGTTTATAAGGCATTTCTGATATCTTCACATGAAAGATGCTGTAGAAGCAAAAACTTACAATATTTTCACCACCCAATTAAGTTCGAGCAACATATAGAAAAGAGATTTATTTACAAAACTTAAGAATTTTATAATCCTTACAGAACTTGCAAAAACTCAGAGAAGACTTCAGACTGACTGCTGCTCCATCTACCAACTGCTGACAGTCCTGGAGGTTTCTGGTGACCTGTATCCTACAGGAAGGGAAAGTATTTTCTACAAGAAGCTTGTGTTTTTCAATCCTGCACAGTCTGCACTGTGGTGAAACATGTTTGGCACTGGGGTTGCCCTCAGAGCTTCACAGTCTGAATTCCAGACACTAGTCAGACTAGAGAAACTGTGTGGAGACTCTACCAACTGCTGACAGTCCTGGAGGTTTCTGGTGACCTGTATCCTACAGGAAGGGAAAGTATTTTCTACAAGAAGCTTGTGTTTTTCAATCCTGCACAGTCTGCACTGTGGTGAAACATGTTTGGCACTGGGGTTGCCCTCAGAGCTTCACAGTCTGAATTCCAGACACTAGTCAGACTAGAGAAACTGTGTGGAGACTCTGGAGTTAGGCACTGTTTCTGGCGCATCAAACTGACAGTCCTGGAGGTTTCTGGTGACCTGTATCCTACAGGAAGGGAAAGTATTTTCTACAAGAAGCTTGTGTTTTTCAATCCTGCACAGTCTGCACTGTGGTGAAACATGTTTGGCACTGGGGTTGCCCTCAGAGCTTCACAGTCTGAATTCCAGACACTAGTCAGACTAGAGAAACTGTGTGGAGACTCTGGAGTTAGGCACTGTTTCTGGAAGTTCTCATCAAACTAGCTAAAAATAATAATAAATGCCCCAGGTCCTTTGCTAGAGGAGCAGCAACCTGGGCCCATCATGTCTAGTTCTCACCTACGCAGATTAACTCTGGAGCAAAGGTCTACATGGAGGTATTTGCTCTCTTTTCATCCATGCCTCTGATGTCTGCTGGCAGCAGTGGTTTTAATCTGTGATTTGTATGCTTTTTGGATCCAGAGCAAACACAGAGATGTTGATTTTCCCCCATGTGTATCGCTTTGTTCATGTGTTTTGCAGTTTTGAAATCTCTAATCCTCTTCCCAGCTGAGCTGGGAATCTGACTTGTGCCACCACCATGCAGACAATTTCAGACAGAGATAGGCAAAAAGTCTCTATTTTGGAGAAATAGCTGCCTCTCAGGAAAGAAATCCTGAAGCTGAAACAGGTATTCTAAGAAAATGTCAGCTCGATGGGTGGTTGTGAGCAGAAAAACAAACTCTTAGGCATTACTGGGAGAAATATCAACGTGCTTGCTAATAAATGTAGGGTGAATCTCCATTGTACCTGGTTCCCATCTCCTCCTTGCCCAAGAGATGCTGCTGAGTTGTGCAGAGAAGGGTGACAGGCAGGATCAAAGGTATGAAACGCTCTCATGTGGGGATGGATTTAATAGACGGGGACTCTTCTGACCACAGGGCAGATAAACTGAAGGAGGATGTGATAGAGAAGCATAAAATCATGACTGGCCTGGAAAAAATGAATAGAGAAAGAGACTCTGACTCCTCTGATCCAAGGACTAGGAAGGTGTCAAATAATCCAGCAAATGGCATGTGGGATAGAAATAAAATGAGATATTCTGCTCTTCCCATGCACTACAGCATTGGAGCTTGGACCATGAGGTGCTCTAGTATATTCTTTTAATGTGGGTTCAAAATGTGACAGTGCAAAGCGATGGATGAAAAGACCTCTGGGAACTGCCAAGCACAGAACTTCTGTCTGCTCACCCTGCTCTTGCTTGTGGGTGAAGGTGAGACAGTGGGCAAAACAGAGCTTAGTTTTGGCACCCTGTAGGTATTTTTATGCTTCTTTTATGTAAAAATGATTTGCCAAAAAGGAGCAGTTTCCTCTTAGTATCTGCAGACGGCAGCTCTGTTTTAACACATAAGGAGTGAGCCCAAGACACACCACTGTGAGTGGTATCTGCCTGCTCTGACAAACCTCCTCTGTGACGATGCTCACCCAGCCACATAATGGGCCTCCTTCACTTGGGCAAACAGCATAGCTTCCATATTTTCTCTCCAAGACTTTCTGCAAATGGGTTTAGCCACAAAATATAATTTAAGCATTTTTTCCAGACAGCAATGCTTTAGCTCGGCAGCTGTGGGAGATGCTGTTCCCTCCATATTGTGGGTATAGGTAGAGAAACAACACCTCTTGTATTCAGAGCCAGTCTGTGTTAAGGTTTCTCCAATTCAAACTGTAGATGATTAGATAATTTAATTGGAAGGACAGTTTCAAAATACATCTTTCAATATCAAACTTCAAATGCACCCTTTGAGACCTCAGCAAAGGCAGGAGCTGAACACTGATTTTTTGCATCTTATTTCCTTGCTTAAATACAAGACCTTCTTCCTGCTTTTGATTTTATGACTAAATTAAGGCTCATCCTTCATCTTTGTTATGAGGATATTAAAAAAACCTTCCTTGTGTAATGCCTTATTCTATTCCTTCTTAAATAACTCCAAAACTCGAGGACATCTTTCCCCTTCATGGTGACCAGATAGCATTTCCTTCTCTCTTCCTTCAGCTACAGTTCCATTTTGCTGGACTTCTAAAATGTAAGATCATAGAATCTTTTAAGTTGGAAGGAACCTGTAAGGATCAATAAGTCCAATTCCCTGCAGGATTACCTAAAATTAGCCATATGACTAAGAGCATTGTTCAGGAGCTCCATGAACTCTGTCGGGCTTGGTGCCATGACCAGATCCCTGGGGAATCTGTTCCAGTGACAGAATGCCTTCTCAGTGAAGAACCTTTTCATAACACCCCATCTGAACTTCCCCTGATGCAGGGGAATTTTCTTGTGTCACATCACGAGATTACTCTGATCTTCCTCCCACCTAAGTCTATATAAATTTGAAACATTCCCTCTGACTTTGATCCAGGTTTCCAGTGTGAAGAATCTGTCTCTGAAGTATGGAGAGAGGATAAAGCCAAGAAAAGCTGATAGAGGTCCAAATCCAAAGTTGTCCACAGGGCTGTCTTAGTCTTTTGGCTCACTAGAGACCTGATCATGTGCAGGTTCACATTTATCTTCAGTGTTAGTGAAATTTGGAGTGATATAATGTTCTGCTTTTATCCTAGCCAAAATGCAACAGCAAAACAAATTAATTCAATCTCATATATAATATAATTATTATTACTGTATGTAATCTGTCCTCTCCACTGGCTGCATTTTCACTCTTCCACAGCACAGGCCTTTCAAACATTGCAGTGCTGTCATTGCTTCTAATCCAGTATTGTTCAGGCTTATATATCCCTGTGTACACTGGGAGAGCACAGGGCTTGGATAGCAAAATAAATCTTTGGGTCTTGAAGCCGTTTTTTTAGCTTTTCATTTAATTTTGAGATCATTTAGGGTTTCCCCTCAGGTTTGAAATTACAGCCTATATGTTAGTAGCTATTTTGTCTCTCAAAACACCTTGTCACTGAATTATTTCATGCAGGAACTTTCTTATAACTTATCTCCTCCTTTGACTTTTTCACACTTAAAGGTCACAGTCCTCTGCCTCGGATATCACCAGCTGCCACTGCAGAAAGGGTCAATGTCCGAAACTGCAGCTGAAATTTGAGGAAGAGGAGACAAAGGACTGCAGGAAATAAGCATCTTTTCGTACAGATAATTTATGAGCCACTGGAGAACACCAAAAAGGGGGGAGGATGAAGGGGACAAGAGTTTTTGGTTGCAGCCAGGCAGGACTGACATTGCCAACCAGAACTCATGACTGCACACAGACATGTAACACACCTCTCCCTTGCACTCTGCATTGCCTTTGCTGCCTGTCTCCACTCTTCTGAGCAATGTGTCATTCAGAAAAAGACACCACTTGAGTGGCAGACCCTATCCTGTGTACCCAGTAGCAAGATGCACTGTAATAGGTCTTACAGCCTGCAAAATGATCCGTGGAGTATCTGTACTTGTGATGGGAGCCCAATACAGGGGTGAAGTCAAAATGCCTCCATCTAGTTATTTAACTGAATACACACAAAACCAAAGAAAAAAAAAAAAAAAAAGACCCTGAAAAAGGGTTTCAAATCTCTGATCTGGATTTTATTAGGGTACAAACCAGAACAAAAAGATAACTTAGACAAAAGAAACAGGGACTTGCTGGGTCAGATAAGGGGAAGAAAGAGGTTGGGGGTGGTTAACACTTCTGTTCCTGAAGGTCTTTCAGCTGCTCAGACCCTACAGCCAGGTGTGCTCAGATACACCCACATGTCCTATTTCAAGGTCAACATCAACTAGAAAACTCCCAGTGTCCAGATTTAGACTGGTATCCAAAACACATGAGGGACAAGTTAATTTTGCCTCTGATAAAAGGGGAGGGCTGGCCAGCAGATTTTGCTGTCATTTCAGTAGCAAGTGGAAAGGCAAGGACTATTCCTACAGGAGGCCTACACAGGTTACACAATCTGGGTTTCTGTTTGTTTGGAAATATGTTAAAGGTAATTGAGTTTCCTATGAAAAAGCAGAAGCTTAAGTGAGACAAGGAAGTGTTTTACACATTTAAAGTAATAAAAAGTCTCGTGGAGGCTCTGCAAAAAGCCAAAGCAGCAGGTTCTCCCAAACAAAATCATATTCCACCACAACATATTATGCAAGGAGCAGACAAGCAGACAATGATAGAACAATGGAGAAAGAGATGGAAGGACATTTGTAGATAAAAAGGGTTTTGAAAATATTAAATTGACTCTTAATGGACTTACATTCTCTGCCAACACATTTACGAGGAAAAAGGATTAGTGAGGAGTTTGGCACAAAGACCTCCATCTACAGAACAGATTTTCAGGAGGATCTGTTCTTTGAGAGAAACATTGATGGGAGTAATCTAAAAGCTACTGTGGGAAATCTACCTCTTACACACGTGCTGACTTGTGAAATATTTGCTTTTTTGCTTTCCACAATGATCAGAGACCAAGAGTTGCCCCACTGCTCTGAGGTAGATTCTGCCTCTGTAAGGACTGTTAGAATGTTGTTATTATGAAATAATACAGAGGTGTTTGGCTTTGCCATTGATTTCCAAGAGATCTATGTGATTAGTTGATTTTGCTCCATATTGTCAAAGGAGAAAACTTAGGTGGAGAAGCAGAATATTAAATAAAAACTAATTTTCAGGTTTCTTCTAGCTCACAGCCATGCTGTGCTTTGGTATGGTTTGATTTTCCCATCAGTGTAAGTTCACTGCAACTCCACTGGAAAAGTGAACAACTTTGCTAATAATTGTGCATTTCTTGTGGAAATGCATCTTGTGGATGCATTTCTTGTGGGATGCATCTTGTGGAAATGCATCTTGTGGATGCATTTCTCGTGGAAATATATCAAATGTAGTGCATCTTGTGCACTTTGATGCACTACATCTAGTTCATGTCCAGAGAGTGTCACCAGTAGGTTTTGGCTGGGATAGAGTTACATTTCTTCATAGTAGCTCATAAGATGCCATGCTTTGGATTTGTGACCAAAACAGTGTTGGTAACACTGGGATGGCTTTTAACCATTGCTGAGCAGGGATTACACAGCATCATGGCCCTTCCCACTTCTCCTGCAGCTCCACCTGAAAGTAGGTTGGGTATGGACAAGAAGCTGGGAGGGGGCACAGCCAGGGCAACAGACCTCAAATGGCCATAAAGGGATATTCCACACCATATGATGTCTTGCTCATCAATAAAAGCTGGGAAAGAAGGAGAAATGGAGGAAGTCCAGGGTTATGGCATATGGAGCCCTGCTTTCCTCTGGACAGCTGAATCATAGAGTCAGAGAATCATAGAATTTTAGGGGTTGGAATGGACCCTGTAGGGACACCTGCCTACAGACCAAGATGCTCAATGCCTCATCCAACCTGACTTTGAACCCTGCCAGGTTTGGGGCATCCACTCTGTCCGCCACAGCCTCCCTGGGCAACTTGGGCCAGTGTCTCACCACCCTCACAGGGAGAACTTCTGCCTAATATCTAACCTCAATTTCCCCTCCTTCAATTTGAACCCATTACCCCTTGTCCTATCATTGCAGTTCCTAACACAGAGTCCCTCTCCAGCTCCCTTGTAGGCCCTTCAGATATTGAAAAGTTGCTATGAGCCCTCCACACAGTCTTCCTGTGTTCCAGTGGAAGGTAGTGAATTAATTCCTTTATTTTTGCTTTTGCTTTACCTGTCGATCTGCCTTTACTGAAATTAGTTTTCTCACTTTTACCTGCCTTATGTCTCTCCTCCATCCCACTGTGGGGAGTGAGCGAGTAACTGCGTGGAGCTGTGTCCTAGGTTACAATGTGGGGTGTAACCAATGGTATGTATTCTATTATGGTCTCCACAAGCTGTTAAAGCAGGTGAGGGCAGTGATTGTTATCTCCTCATCCCTGCTGGCTCCCTCAGGGTCTGTCTCTGTTTAATGAGCTGTCAGGGACCCAGGCATGACCCACAGAATTACATCTTCCCATTGTGAGATGCTTCACCCCAGGAGGGGAAGCCAAGCATTCCCACATGGAGGGGAGCCAAGCATTCCCACAGGGATATAAGCTGAGGTTTGGACCAGCACAGAGACTTTTGCCTGCTGGATTCCCAGAGGACAAGAGCTGCCACTGGACCTTCAGATGTGAAAACCAGATCCAACAGAACCATCACTCCAGGAGGACTGCAGCCACCATTTCATCAGACTACTACCAACACCCTGACTGACAGGGTGTCAGGTTGCTTTCTGACTCTGACAGTGGTTGCTTTTTGTACTGTTGCATTTATTGTTTTGGTTTTTTCTTTTTAAATTGTATTTCTGACTTGGAGTTTCTCACTGGTTTGCTTTCAAACCAGAACAAGCTGGAGCTGCCCAATGGGTTTAAACCATGACACTGGGAGCTGGCATTTCCCCAGCAGCACTCCTGGTTCTCCACATCTCTGAAACAACTTGTCCATTACAGGCCATTTGTACACAGTCACCATCTCAGGTTGCTGTAGCAACTTCATTAAGTTCAAACTGAATTGAGCTGATTATGTCCCAGGATAGCAGCCACCTAAGTGGCATTCCCACTGCCTGGTACAACTGTGACCTTCAAGCAAATTATTGCTCTTCTCAGTGGGAGCAGAAGCAGCCACCCACAAGCCTCACAAGCTACGAGTTTCCTGTCTTCATCACATATACACTACAGAAATGTTCAGTCTTGACTCCTTGTTTGCACCATCTGAACTGCCATTTTAATCAGCATTACTAAACCATCCAGGAGCATGAAATGCTCATGCACCATAGTGACTTTAGTCTTTCCATACCATTTTCATTCCTGTCCCTCATCTCTACATGACAGGTTCTGTCCATCTCAGGTAGGATTCTGCAACACAAACACCAGCTGTGCAGGAACAATGTTGAGTATTTTTTACTTCCCCCCACTCCTCACCACCACTCCCCCCTCATCCCCTCCCCCCCATCAATTTTTATTTTGCTTATGTGCTGGTTTGGGCTGAAGTAGCGTTAACTTTTTTCGCAGTGGCTAATATGGGGCTATGTTTAGAACTTGTGCAGAACACAGAGTTTATAATATAGAGATGTTTTGTTGTTGCTGAGCTGAGTTTTCACAGAGCCAAGGCCTTTGCTGCTTTTGGTACTGCCATGTTGGCAAGGAAGTTGAGGATGTATGTGAGGCTGGGAAGAGACACAGTCAGGACAGGTGACCCAAACTGACCAAAGTGACAGGACATCATGCTTAGTATATAAAGTGGAGGGAAGAAGGAGGAAAGGTTGGACATTTGGAATCATGGTGTTTGTCTTGCCAAGTTACAGGTGCACATGAGGGGCCCTGCTCTCCTGGAGATGGCTGAACACCTGCCTGACTGCAGGAAGCAATTAATTAATTTCTTGCTTTGCTTTGCATATGTGCATGGCCTTTGCTTTTCCTATTAAACTGTCTTTATCTCAACCCATGAGTTTTCTAACTTCTATCCTTCCAATTCCCTTCTCCATTCTGCTGGTGGGGGAGTGAGTGAGAGACTGCATGATGCTTAGCTGCTGGCTGGGGTTAAAACTATGACAGCTTATAAAGTAAAATTAACAATCTGAAAGCAAATTTTAATGAGTTGAAGCTAAATATTTTTTCAGTAAGAATTGCTGTTTTGGTGAGTATAGAAGCCTGGGTAACAAGGAGTTTATGTGCTGCTATGTCTCAAAAAGAGAGAGCTGTTGTGCAAGCAGGAGACTTAGAACAGGTTGTGGATGGAATAGAAGGCTGTGTGGAGATAGGACAGTACTTTTTTTGGGGCCAACTCCCTGTTCTGGTCCATGGAGACCACACAACACAGAACAGCACAAGCATAGGAGTGAGGCCAAGAAGCAGGCAAGAGCAGTAGCAAGGGATCAAGACCATAAAAGACCCTCAAAGCTAACTCATGCTAACTCATTTGCACAAGAAGCAAATCTCAGGGCAGGGAAAACTTACCTATAAAAAAGTGCCCCACAAAGGCTGGGCAATGCCCCCAGGACCCTGGACACCTTGTCAGCTGGATCAACACCGGAACCAAGACTTGTGATTTCCTTTTGTCTTCTACCTCATCTCCATTTCACTCCCTCTTTATTCTCTCTTTACTTTTATTTCTCTTACTTCTACTGGGTAGGGGCAAAACATATTCCAATTTCCATGCTGAGTGTGTAGTTTGCTTATAAATTTGTGTGAGCTTATTTTTTGGACCCTTTTGGTTTTGCCATTGCTTATAAATCTGTGTGAGCTTATTTTTTGGACCCTTTTGGCTTTTGCCATTCATTTTCAACCATGGGCATCTACAAAGGTCCTGCCTTCTGCACAGGAGTGGGACATGACAGTAAAGAGTAACTTCAGGTCTGCTAAACTTAAAAAGTTGCAGATATTTAGGTAGATCACGAAGCCCTAGATGAGAACACCTGGAATGTGTGCAGTGATTTGATCACTACTTTATTCATCCTTCTTTTCCAGGGCAAAGTTCATAAAACAATTCACTCATTTTTGTAGATATGTGCTGTTTAAGAAACCTCCAGAACTGCAGTTTCAAAAAAAACCCAAATATCACTTTGTTCTACTGTATTAGGACATCCACACCATTATGCCAATGCTGTGCTTGGCTGCTGCTGTTATTAAGTCCTCTGATGTTTGCATAAGAAAATATCACTGCACTTCAGATTATTTAACACCTAAATGAAATAAAGTTTGTTCATCTCACAGAGTTGCTAGGCAGCCATTGCAGAGCATCAAGCAAGGACGAATAAACAGCTCAAGGAACAGGGGCTGAGTGGAATAGATCCTACTCCTACAAGAGGGTGCAAACCACACAGTTTTTGAGCAGTAAATTATGCAATTAACGAGCAATAAGGCACACCAGTTGCAAAGGTGTTCTGAAAGTTTTCAGCAATTTTTTCCCTTTCATAAATTTCAGATGGGGACCAGTTGGTACCCGGTTCCCTCCCACTCTCCCCTACGGAGCAGAGACACAAGGGATTGGCTCCTTTTCTATTACATGATGCTCTCCAGAAGAAAAATTTCAGCCTGGGAATTTCAGAAGCTTCAGAAAAGTTCAGGTTTTTCATTTTATAAGAGCACCATACTGGAAATTATCAATTAAATGGGGAAAAAAATGGAGAAAAGGCTCAAGAGGAGACTTGGGTTTATCAATATACCAGCCATATATTTTACTACCTATTTTTTGCAAAACACATGGCTGACCATACAAGTCCTGATTCCATCCCAAAAACTACCAGTTGCTAAGATATCCTTCCACATCATACTCTGACTTACTTCATGTCGATGAATGAGAAACAAGGTAGAGGTTATATTGATGAAGAAATGGGGGTCATGGGGAAAGGTGCATTGCTTTCCTGGGAAGAAGAGAACTTGTCTGCTGGGAGGTGACTTGGCACTGGGCCTCTGGGTTTGGCTTGTGAACATCATCCTTTGCTGGAGCATCATGGGCTTTATGCAGTTAGATATATTCAGAGTTGTTCTTCAGCTGCACAGTGATTATAATAAAGTTCAAAAAGAGATATATGTCAGAAAATGTAGCAACCAGTCACTTTGTATTTTTTGCTTTCAAATGCAAATTAGCTGTGTTGAGCTGAGTCTGATAAGACTGGAATTTTGTCATAAATTTACAAGTTCTGGACTAGGAAAGTATAGTTCATATTTATTTGAAACAATCTTTCAAGAAACAGAGTTTTGTAGATATAAATGACATTCATGAACTGCCTTAACAACATGTCATTTTGTTCTGTAGTACCTACACTAAGTGCTTTTCATCTATTTGAAGATGAAAGAACACACTTATTAAAAAGAAGAAAAAAATAGGGTAACTGTTTGGAAGTGGGGGTGGAAAAAAGGTGTCTAAAGATGTGCCAGGCTTTACATGCAAATGATGGGTTTGTTTGACTAAGTGAAAATGTCTGAGCCTGGTTGGGGCTCCAACTGGTACAGCCAGCAAGGAGCAAAAGACATCATGGTCTCCATGGTCTGGTTCCATCCCAATGCCAAAACCAGGTCAGAAAAACAGTACTAGAAGTGCCTCTGTCTGTACAGTGACTTCAATGGGAGTTTAGGGTGAGTAGTATTTCTGCAGGTGCAGGTATGGTAGACACCTGAAGTGAAATGAGGTGAATCCCCTCCAAGGTGTGGCTTCAGAGGACAGAGAGGCTGCACTGCTCTAGAGTCAGCCTTTAAAGGGAGTGGTTGGAAGATGCACTGTCTCACTGCACCGTGGCTTTCTGTCTGCTGTACGACCTCATGCAGACCTGCCTTATGCATCAGTTATTTGGGAGATCTGAGTCTATTCACCTATGCCATATAAGGGATTTCAGCAGAGCGTGCTTCCACCATGCCTGTTAGGTATTATCTGTATAAACCCTTGGGGCTGGATTATCTCCTTTACTGAAATCTGTTCCATATAAGGGGCTGGGAAAGGGCTGTGCTTCTCAATCTGCTTGTGCCTTGGAGTGGTGAAAGGACTGTGTGCCTGCGAGGAGTTGGCTCCATCCCCAAAACTTCCCCATGCTGAGATGGCTGGAGCAGTTGGCATGGAAGGTTGTTCTCTCTGTGATTTGCCATCCTCCAGAACTTCCCTCCCCATTAAGTTCTTCAGAAATTGGGTACCTTGGTCAGATAATGGTCTTTAGTGCCAGGTAGGTGATGCCAAAAGGCTGGTGCAGGGGATGAAATCAGCTCTGGAACATGCAATCACTGGGAGAAGTCAACACTCAAACTTTGTGCCAGCTTCCAGGAAACAGTGTGGTCAGTTTTGTTGTCATAGAAATGCTAGAATTAATTTCATATATGGCAAATGCACTGTATAATATGCTTTATAAGTACTGTGATTCAGTAGCTATAAGCAAGATTGATGTAACACAGCAAAGGAGAGGCTTTGTGGAACAAAAGGGTTTTCCACTCATTTCTGGGATGCATAACAATAGGTTAATGGCACAAAATAACCCATGTTCAAAGCAAAGCAACTTTTGCATCCCCCGTTAGTATGTGGTCTGTTTTATATATGTGATTCTTTATAGAATTTTGCTTCCATAAAAGCTCTTCTCTCCTCCTTTTGTACATATGCCAAATGGCGAGAAAAGCCAGAGGCAATTAAAAGAAATGTGGCTTGAATTACAGGCCTGTTGTCACGAGACCACATGATGGGTTAAGATGTGTAATAAGGAAAAGTAGATGCTGTAGAGTCCACTTTCTCAGAATTGGCATTGGCCCTGACTTTCTTGTGCTCACACCATTCCCTGTGAGCCACGGTCTCTCCAGCCTGGCTGCACCACTTCATACAAAGTGGATAAACAAGGCTGCATCTCCATATCTTGCAGTGTGGACCCATGTCTGCTCAAAGGCCAGGTGTTACCTCTCCAACCCAAATTCCAGCACCTAATTTCAATGTGTTGTTTTCTGTGGGTGAAAGCAAGTAAAGAGCTTCACGCTCGCAAAGCAGAGAAGAGAGTAAGAACATCAAAATACCGAAGGCTGAGGGAAAATGAAAAAGGTTTCCCATCTCAGACCTCTGCTGTCACATCAGATCAGGGCAGGCAGAAAAGGTCAGAATATTTATTATGTCAATAGTGGATTTCCTCTGGTGAACTTTTGGTAGTGTCACCTTCTTCACCATGACAAGAAAAATGGATTGGGATTTGGGGGAATGCTGTATACTACAATAACACTGAGGAAGGAATGGTTCAAATGCAAGTTCAGTCATGTTCACATGTACACCTTCAAGGTGTACCAAATCTTTCCATTCATTTTGACACAGAATTGAGAAGGAAATTTCAGAAATTATGTATGCAGAGTGACATAATACAGGTGTTGATCAAGAAATTTATTAATATATGTGGTCTGATCTCTATAGTGGGGCAAGGGACTTCTGCAGAAGGTCAAGGAAAGAGAAATCATCTGGACACCACTGTGGTGCCTCTCCATCTCATGGCAAATTTCTGTTCCACACAATCTCCCTTCTTTACACGGTTTTGACTGATACATTAAACCTTGTACTCAGCACTTTACTGTGCAATCCTGGGCTAAACTCTGCACTTGTATTACATTTCTGATAACTGGGATGGACACTGGAACAGCTTGACATCACCATGGGTCTGAGTCACAGGAACACCATTAATCACCAGTGAAACTGATGCCCCAGCAGCCTGTTTTAAACACAGTCACACTTCTGTATCTTCAGGACTGTTTAATGTCCTCAAAAACCAGGGCTGGGTCCACATCCCCATTGATGGTTGCTCTGGCATAGGACAGTTTGAATGAATGAACTGGTAATTCCCCTCTGGCTTTTGGCCAAAACTCTCCACAGGAAATTTTTATTTAGCAGACATTTCTTTAAGAAACCAAAATGCTCGGAACATGATTTTGAAAACTAGGAAAAATAATGTGTTTGGGATGGTGTCCATACTTCCCTGAACTGGGGGAGATAGGGAGAAGGAGAAATCTTCTTTTTTGTTTGGCTGTCAAGGAAAGTTGACCAGACAGTTCAATTCACAAATTACATCTAAAGTGGTGTTATATTAACCACTTTTGTCACTTTTTTCCTTAAAAATAAGTTTCCCAGAATTTTCCCTTCACTGTCTTCTTACTAAAAGCCCTGTGTTCCATCAAGGAATGAGTCTCTGGGTAGGACACATTGAGAAACCTGTTGCAAGGTAGAAGGGAGAGGTAGCATGAGGAACAAGGTGATTTCTTTAGCTCAATATTTTACACTGCAGCAAAGAACATCCCAAACTTTGACCACAATCTCCACATTGGGTCAAAGTAAAATGGTGACCTTATAAATAGTGCAACTTGAGATTGCAAGGCTTCAGTATGGGTCTTTTTGCCTTTTAAATTACCATTGCACCACCATTTAACACGATTGCAAGGCTTCAGTATGGGTCTTTTTACCTTTTAAATTACCATTGGACAACCATTTAACACTTTTTCGTCTGCAGGTAAACTCTGTGCATGCTTTCAACCCAGTATTTGCTGATGTTAAACACCATCAAAGCAAGACCTGCCCAAGCTGGTCTAGATGACACATTGCAAGGATCCAGCCAAATGACAGTATTTGCTGATGTTAAACACCATCAAAGCAAGACTTGCTGAAGCTGGTCTAGAGGACACATCACAAGGATCCAGCTGAATGGAGAAGGAAGGAGGGAGCATGTGAGCATCTGAGTTAGAGCTGCCTCAAGTGTCAGCACAGGCTACAAGTTTGAAAAACTAGGAAGAGGTGAGTGGGGTCAAAAAACAATGAGAGTTTTATTTAAATTGATGTTAAACACCATCAAAGCAAGACTTGCTGAAGCTGGTCTAGAGGACACATCACAAGGATCCAGCTGAATGGAGAAGGAAGGAGGGAGCATGTGAGCATCTGAGTTAGAGCTGCCTCAAGTGTCAGCACAGGCTACAAGTTTGAAAAACTAGGAAGAGGTGAGTGGGGTCAAAAAACAATGAGAGTTTTATTTAAATAGACAAATAAATCAAACAGCACTGCTGACCTGTTTTCCCTTGCCAGACCTCGTTGAAAACAGTCAGCAATGTTAAGTATTTACTAGATGTACATCAGTTTAGGAGCCTTCCTCCACTCAGCCTGCTGTGCCAGAGATGTTTTTAAAACTTTTGCTTACACGGGAAATTTGTACTGCAAGGCAATTTGTGAGCTAGTCAATAGATGCTCTAGATCTGACCTCCAATAAATTGGTTGCAGTAGTATTGCACGTCTATACAGCAATTGTGCAACTTCTCTTATTCCAGTGCAAAAAAAAGTGCAGTATTTTGGTCAGACTATCCTCACTTGGGTCTTTGATTTGGCAAAAAAAAATTTGATTCAGCCCTGTACTAAGCATGGGTGATGGCTTAAGTTATTCGAATCTGTTCTTTAGGGACCAGTCACATCTTGGCACGGTCTCTACACACCCTTCTTCCAGTACAGCAAGAGGAAAGGAATAATCCCCCAGGATGAGAGGTCTATCTGAGGCATAAACAGTGTGAATCTGTTGTCAATACACCTCTATATAATGAGGGTGGGGAGGAGGAATCACTGCACCTGTCAAACCAAGGATGTGCACTAGCCCTGTTCCTGTGATCAATACTCTTATTTTTCCATATTTGCCCTTTTTAATTATTGTTTATGCTGAGCCCCACAATGCTGTTTTAATCAGTCTCTAGTTCAGTTGTGGGTCACATGTGGGCCAACACAGATTGCCTTGAGCCTTAGCCATGCACCCTCCATCAGAAGTAAAACTGGAGGAAGATTAGCATCAACTAGAATTATCATTATCATAACTGAATGAGAAGACACAGCCCTCTGAAGAGGTTAGAAAGCATTGATTTTTACCTGATTTATTGTTATTTATGCACATGCTTAGCCTGTCTCTCGGAAATGGATACATAGGCTTCAGCAGATCGACTCATGTTAGTAAGGTTAAGTACTTCAGAGTTTTCAGGCTTTGGGCCTAAATCCATAAGAGCAAAGCAGCTTGCTGCATGCCTTAAATATATCTAGACCTGAAACCCTTATTTCAGCTTGAAGCTTCCCAAACCCTCTGTCTGTGCTTTCATAAGACGATGACCTTAAGCCCTTGACATATTCTGTTGAAATGTGATTTAAAGTTCTGGCAGAAAGGCAAAACGAATTTTTTTTTCAAAGAAAACACAATAAACAAACATAAGCTGCTGCCTTTCTCTGGCTCTTTACTTCTTCTAGTAGATGGATTCCTTAGTCAGACAGGTAAGACACAATTGAATTTGTGAGCCTAATGCATATCAGTTCATGCACTCTAGACTAGCTCCCAAAACTGCACATCGCACCATCTGTTGTGCATAGGTGGAGGGTAACTGGTAAAAGAAAATCTGCCTTGCTACACAGAAGACAATAATTAACACTGGAAAGGGTGCTGTTACCTGAAAAAAAGGTAACACATGCCTCAGGGACCAAAAGCTTTTTAGAATGCTTGTCTCCTTTATTGTTAACCTTCATGGGTAAACATAAGCCCAAATGTTCATTTAAAGGACTTCGACACTCAGTCACACATAATTTTCAAGCACTTCCTAGATGTCTGTTCTTGCCAAAAGCTGTTCTTTCTCTCCTTCACAGTATTTGGGCTTTCCCTCCATATCTCTTCACATCTCAGCCTATGGAACTCTGAAACAAACTCTCTATTAAAATACATCAGTTTCTCAGTCCACCTCCTCACAAACAATGACCAGAAGCCATGACCAGAGCTGGTCTTCACCGTGGTGCAGCCAGACCCTATGCTTCTGGTGCAGGACAAGGAACAGCCCAGGCTTTACCAAGCAGGTTTTAGGTCAGTTTGTATAAGCAAGGATCCAAATTATGTCAGTTGTACACTTACTAGACATCACCATATTACACAATACTTCCCAAATTCCAGATTGACTCAAACAGTTGTGTGAATGGTTGTGAATTCAGTGAGGTTTGGACTATGGTCCTTCCATACCAGAGAAGTGTGCTGCCATACCAAAACCACCAGCTGCATTCCAAATGAGACATCTCCAGCAGGGATTATGGTTTTTTTGCATTTTAATTTCACTTATCAGCCTAGAGGATGACAACCTCCCCTTTTCATTTAAATGATTTCTTTATGAATTTCTCCAGTTCTGTCTCTGAAATGAATGCACTGATCAGAAATACTTCAGACATTGCTGGTCCCGGATATAATTGAATCTTTGTTCTATGACTTGAACCTGCTATCAATACTTATTGAAGAGCTGAACACACACTTGTCCACTGAGCGCTTAAAAGTGACTCAGGTTATTATATTGCGGTTGATTTACAACAAAACCATCTGAATTATGAACTGCATGAAGAAGAGCTAATTAAATTTGAAATGTTAGGGCTGATGGTGCTTCAGACTGTGATTAATACAAAGTCAAAAAGTCTTCCCCAGAGACACTGGCATCAAGAGATATTCAACTGCTCCACAGGCATATGTTTTATAGTGGGACAAGTCTTTTATTGGTAAAATGGGATTGATCTTTTTAAAGATGGTTAATCCACAAGTTAAACCAGTATGGGATGCTACAGGTCACAATGGGAAGGTTCTTGAATGGTTAGAGAAATAAATTAAAAAATCCTGCATCAGACTGATTTTCTTTCCTTACATTTTATCTCTCAGATTTATGGAGGCAGTTTTAACAAAGTGCCTACCAGCAGCTTAACTTCTAGATTTAGATGCCAGGGGCAAGTTTGCTGCCATTGTTACTGCCCAGCAAATACTAAATTCTCCAAGTACATTATTAATTGAACCTAACAAATAGTGGCTGGAAAGGGATAAATTCCTCTAGAGTATGATTCATTCCACTTACCTGAGATACCTAATTTAAGAGGGGATGAATTGTCCTTTGTGAGGCACCCATCACTCATCAGAGACTGCAAATGGACCTTTTCTCACCTAACCTTGCAAGAAATAATATTAAAGGAAATACTACCCGGAATAACTAACTGAGACAAGAGATAACCTCTTGTTCAGTTTGGGTGACCAGTCATTGCTCTTACCTTCCATGCTGAACACGTATATCTTCCTCTTAGCGATAAGACCTGGGTGTATAGTGTCTGGTCCATCAATACAGAGAGCAAAAAAAAATAAACAGAAGCATATGATGTGCAAGATTAATATCCTTCCAACTTCAGACATTTGCCATGCATGTCTGCAGACTTAGCTCTCACACAGTTGGTGCAGAGAAACATGCACTTTGGGGACTTGATTCATCTGACTTGTTTTAGAGGGCAAGGTGAATTGTCCTCCCAAAAGTCATGAACTCTTCTAACTCCCAAATTCCATGGTCTATAAGAAAAGCAGATAAATATGTCAGAAATGAGTATTTTCAGCAGTGTAAGATGTTTAATCATGTGACCTACTTTTATAGTCATTGCAACTGGTGACTAGGACAGATTGGAAGCACAGACCAACACAGGCAGCTGCTCCTTGAGCAAGAGCACTACTGAAATATCTGGAATGAGGAACCATAACTGTTTGCATTAGATTAGTGCATTTGGTGTCACATATTTATTTTGAACATCCACATTACAGTTCATACCTTCTGAAAACATTCTCATGAGGTTGCTTCACTCAGTATACTTTAGTCTTGTCTCAAACAGATGATGGATGAGAGACTTTCTTTCACTCATTTATTCTGCATCTCTTACACTAAAAGCAAGATAGTTTTTAAGGGAAGGGAGGCTTTTGCTCTGATTCTGGCTTCCAAAAGTTCAAAGCTTGGGAAAGATAAATTTGCAAGGTTTGTTTCAGCTCTGTCTTTTTATGAATAGCTGATTTCTACTTTCTATGAAAAGGCACATTTGTCATAGACTTATCACACACAGTTGTCAAGATTACAAGATCTGTTCCTACTGCTTTTGGTGTTAGCAAAAATAATTCATAACTCCAAAAGAGTCATTGTTATTTGTGGGCAGCTTTAAAGGATGCTGTTGTATTTCTTCCTGAATTAAAAGCTGCAGACATGGAAGCACAGCAAAATTTGAGTCCTTAAAAAATCTTACTTCTGCAAATACATAAACCAGATGTTCTTGTGATTTCTAAGCTGACATATATTCACTTCAGTGGAGTTAAAGGGATTTCCTGGGTGGATAAGGATTTAAGCCATTAACCCTGGTCATTCCCCCATCCTAGCTTCCCAAAGTATCAATTGTCCTCAGTGCCTGTCTCCTCAAACCCCTCTGTGTTGCATCCTTGACACCTCTAATCTGGTGATCAGTTATTCCAGATATATATTTTTGATGGCTTTTACTATAATACTTGTGCAGATGACAAAATATACAATAAATATTTTATTCTCTAATAATTCTTACGTCATAAGAGTATTATCATGACCCTGGGGATGGGTTTGTCATGCAGCATTTCTGCCTTGCCTGGCAGTTTAAAAAATATGCTGAGTTTGCTGTACATGGGGTGACAGATGCCTTTTCTTTTGAAATACCAATATTACACTCCTGACTCAGGGTCTCCTTCGACTGTGAACTCATGCAAAGGCATGTGCACATATCTGCAGCTTGCACCACTATCAAAAGAGGGATTTTTAATCAGACTGGGATACTGGCATTAAAATCTGGTGATGGGACATCATTAACCATTTCATGTGTGATCTCATCAGTGAATAGAAATTTATTCATCCTGAGAAATAAGTCCAGAACATAGAAATTTGGGGTCTGCTGCAGAAAAAGCAAATATCAAAGAAAGAGCTGAATCAGGCACTGGTGATGGGACATCATTAACCATTTCACGTGTGATCTCATCAGTGAATAGAAATATATTCATCCCGAGAAATAAGTCCAGAACACAGAAATTTGGGGTCTGCTGCAGAAAAAGCAAATATCAAAGAAAGCTGAATCAGGCATGGGGGAGAAGTGAGAATAAAGAGAAGGGAGAATGAAAAAAAAGGAAGAAAATCCAGTATCCTCAAATGGATCAGCACTAAAGCATTGAACTCGTGCTTCATCACACAATTTCTGCTGAAAATGGATCAGCACTAAAGCATTGAACTCATGCTTCATCACACCATTTCTGCTGAAGGGCACATTCTCCCACTGCTGCAAACCACCTGCCAGCAGTAGTGGTCATTCTGTCTGCACTGTCGGGTGACGAGACCTGCCTTTAGCCTTGGCCTAACAGGGTGTTGAACATAAACTCTGATCTTTCTCCACAGGCAAATCTGATGCTCCTTGGCCAGACAGTGACAGAAATAGTTCACCTTAATTTTCTAGACTAAACCACATCTATAGTCTTTGCATATCCTTGCAAATTCAACTACCCCCTGTCTCCCTCCAGGTTGCTAGTTCCTGTCTAAATCAACTGCACAAATGGAGTTTTCTCTCTGCCACTTGTCCATGTGCAGCTCAGAGCCAGGATTTGCAATAAGTCTGACAAGAGAGTAGACCTCTATTAAGAGAGGTGGCAGCAAAGAACAACACAGTGATTAAATGCAAAATTGAAATCATAATGGAAATTGGGGCACTGAAAAGAAATTTTAATTAAGTAAGCAACTGCAAATCAAACAAATGTATTCATTATTTAATCAACTAGTGAGTGCAAAAATCTCAACTAATCAGGAAAGTCTCAGAGAGCAGATAAAGAAACAAATCAAGGAACCAATTTAAAAGCCATAAGAAAATAGCACACATTTTCTCTACAAAAGAGTGTTTGTCTGAGAAACAGAAGGTGAGTTTCTTTTTTCCTGCACAAACATCATATTTCTTATCTTTGTAAGACACTATTATTTTTATGCTGGATTTATGATGTCTTCTTGCATATTTGCTTTTAATCTGTTTAGTCATAGAAAGATTGACTGTAAAGTGATGTGTTTCTTTGCCTACTTCCACCCATTTTTCACCTGCTGCACAGACCCCCTTGAAGGATCATGATAACCGAATTGTTTCATAAGTAGATAAAGTGCTGTGTGCTCTCAGGTACTGCTCAGCTCCATATATGCTGTGGGACATTGGCTGTGCAGAGCATCTGGGAGAGGTGGCTGGATTCATCTGGGCTGCTGCACTGACATGAGCAAGGCCAGCAGAGGAATATGATTTATTATTAACTAGAGCTTTGCTAAAAATCTGCCAACTTGCTCCTTCTTAAGGGAAAGAAGGGATGCTGAGCACCTCATCTGTATGGCCCGGGGAAGGCACATAAAGATGACTGAAGGGCTGGAGGACCTCTCCTATGAGGAATGGCTGAGAGTTTGGGTTGTTCAGCTTGGAGAAGAGAAGGCTCTGTGGATACCTTATAGCACCTTCCAGTACCTAAATGGAATGGCTTTATACTGAAAGAGCAGAGATTTAGGTTAGATATTAGAAAGGAATTCTTTACCAAGAAGATTGTGAGACACTAACACAGATTACCCACAGAAGCTGTGGCTACCCCATGCCTGAAAGCGTTCAAGGACAAGCTGGATGGAGCTTAAAGCAACCTGGTCTAGTGGAAGGTGTCCCTGCTCATGGCAGGGGGATTGGAACTGGATGATGTGCAAGGTCCCTTCCAACCCAAAACACTCTATGATTCTATGATTCCATGATTCAGACCTCATAAGACTGTGCTCTAAGGCATGTTTTCACCCTACTTTTTTTCTGCCTGACACGTGAGTACAGGAGCAGATATTCACCATTCATTTCAATGAACTCCTTGCAAAGTCAGCAAAGAGCTCAGCATGAGCACAGAGAGCCCTTTCAAGCCTCGGAGCTACTTCAGGGGAACCAAATGAGTCACAAGCAGCCAAGTAATTATTTTTCCAGGCTTCCTTACTTATGAATTTGTATCTGTGTACAAAAGCACGAATCCAGAGGGAATTGGCCATCATAGCTTGTGAGTGTGACATGTTTGTACTCAAAGCAGTTGGATAGGGGCAGGAGATAAGTTAAAGAATAGTACAAACAAGTCATTTACTTCAGAGTCTTGTAAGTATAGCCTGTCTACAGTCTAATAAAAATCAGATATTTAATTATTGGCTTCATTCAGCATTGTGTGAACAGTGATTCACTATGCCAAGCCAGAGGAGATGGGTAGAAAATAGACCTTGCATGAGGTAACAGAGGGAGGGAAAAAAAAAAGATATTTTATGCAAAGAGTAAAGATCAGCACTGTAACACAGGCAAGTGAGAAAACATGATGGGGATTTTAAAACACAAGCAGCAAACTCTTCCATAGAATAAGTGGAAATTGAGTACCTCTTTGCAACAAAGGGAAAGGATTTTGATTTTATATCCAGACTCAAGGACTGGTACACCAGTTATCTGGTTTCTTATTCTTTCTCTGTGACTGGAAGAGAGCACAAACACTTTTCCAAATTCTGTTTGTCTACATTATTTGGTTGCTCCTACTGTCAAATAGGCCAAGCACTTCATGCTTGTAGCATTTTTCAGCTCATCACACCTCTTTTGCAGATAGAATTGTACATCCCTACCTCCACACAGAGTCCTGATAGCCTAAATGCTGCTTGAGGCTTCAAGGTGAACAACTCTTGTTCTGCAGAAACAGAGCTCAGGAGGCCCTTGAAGTTCAGAGCTGCTAATGTCATTTTACATTAACATTTCTATGTACTTAAAGGTCTGACAATAACACTCCCCAACACAACCATCTTTGGAGGACCAAGTAGCCCAGCACCCTGCTCATTCCTCGAGCTGATCATATTGCACAATTAGGAGCTACCTGGTGCAGTTTGGGCTGCAGACACATTCTGAGGGAGCTTGCAAGACCAGACTTTGCCCTCCAAAATTAAACAGCTCCCCATTCTTCTCCTGCAGGTCCACAGCTGAGGAAGTTGACTTATTTATGGAAGACTTTTCCAACAGCAGGAGCGGAACCGCCTGTGGTGAATGAGTCAGAACTAGATGATCTTTAAGGTTCCTTCTAACCTAAACCATTCTATGACTCTATGATAACCAATTTCTGGGCTCCATGGCCACAGAATCATAGGAGTTGCTGAAGCTGTGAAGTGTGCTTCATTCCCTGATGTTGATGCTATGCTGGTCTCTTGAAACAATTAAATCATAATTGGGCTGAGCTAGGAAGAAAGAAGTGTGATTCTATAGCTTCTTGATTAGGGTACTGCTCCCTTAGGAGGAAGGGTAGTTGACTTCCAGTCCACTTAATATTTCACTTCTTAATAATCGAGAAAAAGCTTTGCTTATGTTCAGTTTTATTGACAGCTTGGTGTCCCAGCATGGGAGAGCAGAAGCTTTGCAAGCCCAACTGGGTGCCAATCACTCCTGTGTCTGGAGGGTCCATGGGAGCATCTGCCCATCATGAGTCCACGGGCAGCATCAGGGAAGCTCAGCTCAAGTATCATATTTTTTACTGAATCAGGGTTTACTTATCTGAAACTGCAGAAAGCACAATGAAAAGGAAAGTTTAGCTGAGTGTCCTGCTGCTGACTATCACTGCTCAAAGCAGTCTCAGTGTAGCACATTTTATGCTTCAGTTATCCAATTCAAACACAGTTCCAATTTTTGGATCAGGATATAACATCCCTCAGCTTTTCAAGCTGCAGTTGTCCCCACAGCCCATGATTTGCACACGTGCTCTGGTGCTGGCTTCACTACAGCAGCCAACATCCCGGAGCATCTCCTGCTCCCTCCTAACCACATTAGCAGGAGGTAATGACGTTGTTCAGATTGAAAGGAAATGGTAAATTCGATTGTGACTTACTAACAGGATGGGTTTGCTGTCAGCAAACACACGCACACGTATACATGCACATGCCCACAGAGTGACCTGTCCTTACACACACACCAGGGTTTCTCTCTGGAAACACACTTCCTATTAATTAGCAGAGATCAGAAACAAGCCTCTTAGTCTACTATGGGAGATAATGTCATTCTGGGCTTTAAATAAATCTATCAGCTGGAAACTGGATGAATAAGACTGATTTTAAGGAGGATGAGGTAAGTTTTAGATTACATCATGCAGCCATGTTGCATCCCATTTTATATACTATGAGAGCATATAGCAATTTCAGCTCTGCCTTAAGACCATATTTGAGTAAGCAACCTCAGGAAAGAGGCTAGAAATCTTTCTATACACAGAAATCTGCTTTATGATTTCTCCATCCTATAGCAAAGGAAGCATTATTATCCCCAGAAAATCCATCTCCCCAAAATCCCTGCTTATATCTGGAGCTAGAGGTCAGAATTGTGCTTGCTAAAGGGAAATCCCACTCAGCACACATCTACTTATGCTTCTGTCTTCCAGAGCCTACGTAGCAGTTCCTGATAAAAGAATGAAGAGGAAAGAGGAATCAGTTGCAGTCCGGTTTATGATTTTACATTATTAAGCCATTGGGGACTGCCAGACAAGCTGAGAGCTTAGTGAACTGAACTCTCTAAGACCTGCTAAGTACTCAGGAGGCACTATGCAAACCTGCAAAATAGGAGCATTAATCGTCAGGCAGACTTGTCAGGATACTCAATGCATGAGTGACAGATGAGAACATAGTGGAAAAAAGAAGAGAGAAGGGCAAAAATTAGATTTAGGAGCATTCCACAAACCCCTCCTCAAAGTCTCACAGTCATTCTTCAGAACTTTTCTCTTTTTCTTTTTTTTTTAACAAGCCTTTGCTTTTCATTTCATGGGGTCAAATCCGTGCTTTAGCACTGATTTCACTGGAATTACTCCAGATTTACTGCAGTGTGGCTGTACAGCATTGGCTCTTTATAATAATGTGCCTCATTAGTAGCTACTTACAGTGTAACTGAATTATAGGACGTCTAGTTCTGGGCAGTTTCTACAAAATGGAGCACTGATGTGACACCTAATAAAGTACTTGTTAGTGCCTTCTGGGAGTTACAGTGCTATATTATTTATGAAGTGCCATTGTGCTTTAAAGACAGAAGACCAGATGTTAAAATCTGTTTTATTTACACACTGTCACCAAGGATTAAATCTATTGTCTTTACTGAGAATATCCCAATATATGCAATGCACATGTTGGCATGGAGCATCCCTGGAGGCACAGAGGTCAGACTCACCAGGGCATGCCAACACCACCTATGGAGACAGAATGGTTCAAAGGGGATATGTCCTGGTTTGAGCACTGAGCCAGATGTTAAAAACTTGTGCAAAAGTAAGTAGGGAATTTTGTTCTTCCCAGCATGGAGCTAGAAGAGGTAGGCTTTTTTTTGTGAAAACTTCTGCAGCACTCCTGCTAGGTGAACAGTGCTCAGGGACTGCAGGACATATTCTAAGCAAACAACAGTTCCCCATCAGGACTTTTGGGGACAAATGGATTCCTACCAGGAATTATTTTTTTTCCTAAGAAGCAAACCTGCATTGTATACAAGCTCTGAATGTGCATTAAAGAGACATCTGATGTGAGAAAATAAATGCAGTGTAAACTTGAATCCCTACAGCAGTAACATGCCATAACCCCACTTGCTGCACTTGCTGTTTGGTGCCTGGGGGCAGCACATTGCCTGAGCACGTAGGCAGAGGTGTCTCCTGCCACGTAGGAAGTTTAGTCTGGTCCTACCCTGAGGCGCTGCCACCAGGCGACTGCAGCCTCAACCAGCTGTCACATCAGCAGTGTTCACTGTTTGCTGCTTTGCAGTGCTGCAAAGACCTCTCTGTCTAGTGTCCCATGAAGGAGAGCCATGTGGAGCTTACATAGGAGCTCTGCCAGTAGAGCAGGAGCCTGTCTTGCGGGGAAGAAAAATAAAATTTAAGAAAGTAGGCTTGAGAGTTTTGAGGACATTATCCTCTGTGAACCAAAGGGGAAACAGCTTTTCTGAAACCCACACATTACCAAAGAAACTCTCTTGCCAGGCTGATGCCCAAAGTGCTGCTGAGGCATTGCTGAGCAGGCAGCTCTTGAGAGCTCCCACACACTCATCAGCCATGGGGTCTATTACTCCCTTGGGCTTGTCTCCAGCTCTGAATAGCTGTTTGGGTGAAGTCATCCTAGTGAAGATCTTTTCCTGCTTTTTCACCAACACATCGAAGCAAAAAACATCTTACCCTCTAAAACGCTGCATTTCTCAAAGTACTTCCCTTAGGTGATTTGAGCATTCATTCTGCCCTCCTAACAGGTATGCCCCATTGTGGCACACAATGTGAGCTGCTGTAAGCAAACATGGAAGTCCCAGAACCACTGACACTGTGCAAAGATGTTGTATTACAAATGTTGGGGCTTTAAGTCACCCAGAATTACTCTGACTGAAGCTTTGCTGAAGTTTTGAAGAACACCTAAAAGGAAAAGTATAACTGACCACAAATATTGAAACACTTAATGTAAGCACTTCCCTAGGAAATGGGTTTGTCCCTGTGCTTGCTAGAAGAGTCTGGGATGAGTGATTTTGTTCTTTGCTTGCCTCCTGCTGGGACAGTCCTCTCCTGGCACACAGGGACTGGAAAGGGGTGTGAGGCAGCATGTGCATCCCTGATCACTGCCATCAGCTTCTGTCTTCTTTCCTACTTCTTTTCAGGGTTGACCTATACTACCTGTGGAGAGGGACTAATAAGTCCCTGTCTGCTCTCAAGTTCTCCAAAGTTTTCAAGATCTCTAATCTCCATTCCTACATCCCTTCTTCCCACCCAAGTACTGTCATGTGCTTTTGTATGAAGGTATCACTAACCCCTTCACCACACTACGGCAAAACCCCACAAGATTGTCTGAGTTGTCACTACTCTCCAAATTCCCTGAAAGAAGGGAAACTAGAAATCTAAGATGGATAAACTGTGGGGGAGAGACTGAAAACAGAAATTTATGTACAGGAGGTCACTGGGTGCAGATCTGCCTTTGAAGTTAACCCTATGGATCACTCAAAGAGGTGTGAAGGTGGCAGAGTTTTGGACAGGGCACTGGAAACCTTCAAAACTAAGAATACAATTAGGATAGCAATGGCTGGGGCAGGTGTGAGGCCAATGTTCCTCTCGAACAAAAAGGCTAGAGCTCCAGGCATCCACTACCCTGCACGAGGGCAGCAGTGGGCTTGTGCAGAGAGGTGTCCTGCCCAGCTGGGAGTGACATGGAATGGCACAAGAGCTCTGAGGAGCTTTGTATAGAACTAAAATCTGCCTGTGTTGACAAAATGTCCCAAGAGAAAGACTCTAAAAATAATTGCTTTCCTATAACTTTTTTAATCTTTAACAAAACAAATCCGGTGTGGGGTGAACCTAAGAGTGAATTGCCCTCACACCAGGGAGTCTCTTAGGGGTTGATAGGTTTGAGACCCAGTCCCAGCTATGTGCCATGCAGGTGGGATGGTCATTCTTCATTCAGGGTAGATCAGGGTGGTAAATAAGCTTTTGACAATGAAAATAGCTGAAGTTGCAAGGCTGATCAGAGTGAAGTTGATCAGAATTGAACCATGTATGAAGACCCTGGCATTAGGACTGGATGCCAGTGCAGTTTAAGGTACATTAAAGACCATCTAGTTTCGACACCCCCCTGCCATAGGGAGGGACACCTTCCACTAGATCAGGTTGCTTCAAGCTTCATATAGCCTGGCCTTGAACACTTCCAGGGATGGGGCACTTGCAACTTCTCTGAGCACTGGTGCTGGCAGAGTGCTGTGTCTGTGTGTTTGGCTACATGTGGCTGGAAGAAAAGGAACAAACTGGATGCTAAGCAGATGAGAAGTCATTTATAGGATGTCCATATGGAAAAATCATAGAGAAAGTTTGAGTACTGACTGGAGGAGAGAGCCTGGAAGAGGAGACGTTCTGTTTTTTTTGTTTCTGCAGCACTGAGGGACCAAACCTGTGAATCAGAGACAACATCAGACACATCTGATTATAGCCAGTTCCCATCTTTACTGGGAAAAGCAAAGGCATCCCTCAGTATTCAGTAGCTGCTTGGCTCAAATTGGAGAACAGTAATTCCCAGACTTCAATGACAGCAGTGCCATGACTGATGGATATGAAATGCTATCTCATAGATAACTTTGCATTTCCCAGGCTTACAGTTTAATAACATGGCTGTGTCATACATCACTTTATGTACCACCTGCTGCAGCAGTCTCCTTCTAGATCCTGCTCAGCTCAGATCTGGGACATTCAAACAGCTGTTTGAGCATACGACTGGCATGGAGTGTGTTTCTCCTCAGCCATAAGCTCATGAGGACCTTATAAACTAGGATAAATTGACTCAGGTCCAGTGGCACAATGAAGCTAAAGGATGAATTTAATCACAGGATGGGTAGTAGCAGAAGTGGCAGAAGAATCACCCTTTGCCATCTTTACCATGATGTGAAATGCAGCTGCTGCTGGAGAGGGGAAGCTGCCTCTTGTGATGCAGGTTGCAGGTAATACCAAAGAGATGCCTAGAAAAAAATGTATGTACTCCCTATTCAAATGGATGCAAACTACAGTGGTCTCTATAGGCACACACCAACTGTTTGTGTAGGAACACAGCTTCAGAGATGTGATATTTTTCCCCTGAGGGTACCAGCAGAAAAGTATTGGTTTTCTAAAGAAGCCCTGTTTGTAAATACAAACTGAGTTTATCTTGGGAAAAGTTTTCATTCCGTTTTCCAACATGTTTGCCTTTAGAGAGAGTTTTGTCACAGGGGGCATCCGGCTGAGGCAGATCTTTTTGGCACTGGGATGTGACCCTGGGAAAGCTCAGACCTTGAGGGAATGAGCAGGAGCAGGGGGGCACAGGAAGCAGAAGGGATATTGATTTCAGACTTACAGACTCCTGCCAAAGGGTTGGCTCCAAGGCTGTGAGTGCCCTGTGTCATGCCATTAGCCAGTGTCGTTTCCCAGAAACGAGACTCTGCCATAGTCTCCCCTCGCTAATCCGTGAGGCACGTTGCCATGCTGTAGGTTTGTTTTGAGGTGGCATGGGGGGGAGGCAGAGAGGAGATCAAATTAGCCTCCTAGGCATGTACACAGGCACATTGCCCCCCTCCTACCTCTCTTTGCTGTATGCAGATCAGCTGCCTGCATACAGCTAATATTAAGAGACCCATACGAAATGCAAGCCGCAGGATAGGGGTAGTGGGCATAATTTTCCTCTCCAGATCTATGTGTCACAAAGACCTGAACCTGTGAGCACCTGCCTCCTGTGAAACCTAGAACATTTGTAACTCGGTTTCTGGCTTTGCTTAGTGTAGGGCAATTCCCCCAGCTGAGGACAAAACCAATTGGGGCTCCCTAGTGCAGGTCTCCTCCTGGGAGAAGCTGTGCCCTGCCCTGTCTCAAGGCACTCACATGGGGACTTGTGGCAGTTTTTCAGAAGAGGTGACTACTACAACCACCACGAGATCCTCCAGGCACATCCAAGCTGGGCATAAAATCTGTCTCTCATCTCACTGAATCCGTGTGGGCCACCACCATCGCCCCAAAGAGAATCCCACCACCATCACCCCAAACAGAATCACAGGGACAACATCAGAGATGAACTTGACCTGCTTGTGCTTCTAATGACTATGTGTGTGCAAACACTGCCCTCTGCCTCCTGTAGAAAGGCTTTGTTATTGGATTAGGGATCTGATGGGTTTTTAATTTTCTTTTCCTATGAAGCAGGATGATTACATAGTATTCTCCAGCCTGGCTGCACACCAGGACACAAAATGCTGAAACTGAATACCAACATGCCCAGCTTGGCACTGGTAGTTTCAGCCCAAATATTCAGGGCCATGGGGTGAGAGGGCTATAAGAGTGTTCAGCCCTACAATAAGGAAAACTTGGATATTTTCTTATGTGCCATATGAAAGGGAGAAGTTTGGGCTTTGTTTCAACCTTTAGGCTCACATATTCCAGCATTTTTCTCCCATAGTAAAGTTTAGGAACATTTTTCTTTTAACTACGTTGAATCTCTCATGGAAAGAGGAAGATAAAATGTCATCAGGCTTTATACTCTGCCAGAGACACCTAGCCAGGCTGCTTCAGCAGGCCTAATTCCCAGCGTGTTCTCCAGAGGACCAGCAGTGTAGATAAGCAAAGCAAAGCCAAAGGTGAGCAAGGAGATGTAGGAGCAGAGCAATGAAATGACATTTCCTACAGTGACAGCAAGCCTGGGGCATGGCCAGAAGTGAAGTCTGTGCCTCTGCCCATCCAGGACAACAGGATGAAGTCCTAAAGCCTGCTTGGTTTGCAGGTGGGGTGTTGCCAACCCAGCCCTGGGAGAGTACACCTGAGCTGTGTCCTACTGCCAGTGCCTCTGGACCTCCTGTGGGGTGTCCATCACCCAAATGCCAGTGCTTCCCTTTGCCCTGTGAATTCCAAAGGGCAGAACAGACACCAGCTCCCAGGGACTTCCAACAGAAGGGAGGTTCCTAGCTCCTGTTCACACCTTGGAAAATCCCCTTGGACTTTTATCTGCACTAGGCCATATATGATCCCTGATAGCTGCAGTGTCAGGCTTGAAAAGGCATGGAGGGCATGGAGGCAATAAGCCAAATCCTGGGAAGAGAAGAAAATGCATTAAGTTTGCACACGAACTGCAAATGAGCCCATAAGAGATAGGTGGGTGTCTCAGGCATGGCCTCTCCTTCTCCAGACTTTGGTTTCCCCACTGAGGTGGCAGTTCTGCTCTCATTTCATGCTGTTTTGTCACGGAGGATATCACAGGCAACACTGTTCTAAAGAATGCATCCTTTTTTTTTTTTTTTCCCTTTTCTGGTCAATAAAACTGCATTTTGACTTTAGGGTGAAGATTTGGATCAATTCTCATTTTCTACAAAATGATTCTCTCTTATACATCAAGGAATAGAATTGAAAATGTAATCTATCTTGTTGAGAGGTAGAGTCAGGGTCATGAAAATTAACCCCCAAGTGCCATTTAGTGTGTCTTTTCACATGCCAGCAAATAGCAGAGAGCATCTTTAGATTGCTAAACAGTAATTTAGAAAAAAATACAATCACTTTTGTCCAGGGATCCTGCCTCCAAATCACTTTTTCTCCACAGTGTAAAATAGCTGAGAACAACCATTTTCAGCCATGATTTTCTAGCAAATACAATTGTCAGATGAAAATCTGGATCTGGGTGACTTTGGCTCACAGCATTATATTTCAATATTTGGCTATATAAATTGAAGCAGAGCTGGACTTTTTATATGAAACCATTTCACTTCAGAATCCTCAGAATAAAAATTTAAAAATAAAGAATAAAATTTAATGAGCATTTCCATGTAAGGCCAGGAAAATGTGACACTTGAAAATTACTCAAACTGATGAAGAGAAAATGAGGTGTTGCCAGACAAGTGCAGAAAGATTTGAGGACACACTACCAAGATATTGCATTTAGACTTATAATTTTGGACTTTATACAGCAAGCAGGGGTGCAGGAGTATAAATGTCCATTATGCCACTTGGACAGTTGTTACTGCTTATCTCCAGGGATCATCCAGAGTTGACTCTTGTAAAGGAGGCTTGGCCTAGATAAACATGCATGGTGATCCACCAAGGTCTGCAAGAACTGCTGTGGTCTGTGGACCTTTCTCCTAAAACTCATGGGGGCCAAAGGAGATGCTGACTGTTGAGGTTTTGACCAAACACTTTTCTTTTTTTTTTTAAACCAAGGGTGTGTCTGCTTTTCATTGCTAAATCCTTTCCATTTGGACAGACTACTTAAAGCAAGGAAAAAAAAATGTTAGTCAGAAGTTTTCTGTTGGTAGATGGCAGTAGTTGATGATTTGTGAACTGGGCTTGGTCATGCCTCAATATACTGTTTCCAGGATCTGGTTTTATTCTGCATTGGTAACACAGGGAGAGGGAAGATTGTGGTGCTCTGTAGAGGTGAACTATGGGGTGAGTTTTGATTAAAACCTCAAGGTTTCAATATTTTGCCAAAACAAAAAACAAACCAAACATCCAAAACAAACCAAAAATCCAAACCAAACAAAGAAAAAAACCAAACAAAACCCCCAAAACCCAAACAAACAAAAAAACAAAACACAAAAAAATTTCAAAATATTTCATTAAGGGAAGAGGTTATCACAGTGGCACAGCAAACAAACTAGCTGAGCTGAAAAAGAAAAGAGCCTTTGGATTTCATTGAATTGATGGATAAATGAGAAAATTTTGAAGGCAACTCAACTGATTTTTATCCTTTGCTCTGAACTAGATAGAAGTCATTGGCTCTAAATTACTATTCTTTTATTTGGCTCCTATGTTCCTATAGCAATAGAGAGAGACCAAGATATCTTTGTTCTGGGGACTCAAAATGCTGAATAAAAAAACCTCATAAGAGTTTCCAGGCTAAAGAAAAGACAACATTTAATAGCGAGTGCAATGGATTACTGGAAAATGATGAAGTGGTATCTGTCAGCATCATGGCCATGATACTTGTCCATCAGCAATTTAATTCCTGCCAAGGGCTCTCTTGCAGCAAAGGCAAGTTCAAAGGAGGGAAGTGAGGGCACTTTGCAGACAGTTTCTAGGTGTCTGCAGGAAAACACAATAGTGCCTGTTCAAAATGGTATGAGTGAGAAGCAGAGGCTGGTGTGGGGTGGATTACAGCTAGGAGTTAGAGGCAGCAAGAAACAGGCAACTGAGGTCTTGAAAACACAACCTGACTGTTCTGCCTGATGCAAAAAGCAAGGCAAACCAGTGACAAGATAAAAGCAGAGAACTGTGCCAGCCAGTTCGAAGGGATGGGGCAATGCAGGGTATGTGCTCAGTAGGACTCTGCTTGCCAAGGCCAGGGAAAAGGCTGCTGCAAGTTTGGTAATGTAACCTTGGAGCAAATTTTGTCTTTTAGGTCTCTGGAAGCATAGGAAAGGTTGTGTCCTCTGGATGGTAGGAAGCACAAACCAGTAAGAACAAGAAATAGCCTGTGTGGAGAGAGGTTGGAGAGGTAGAAGAAGATTCTCATTGAGGATGTCAATAGAAACCCAGTTCATGTCCACAGAAACTTGCCAGGGATGGAGTCAGCAGCTCAGTTTGGATACCCAAATGCCAGTGAGATATCTAAGACCCAAGAAATGTAGGAACATGTTTGAATATCTCCCTGTCTTTTTCTGCCATCTTCACATTCAACAAGTGCATCTCTGTAGAGCAAAAACTGGCAGAGCTGTAAACATGCCCAGGGCAGAGGCACACATGGATGGGAGAGGTATGCACAAAGCCTCCCACTGACAGTCACTGCTGTGACACCCATGGGCGACAAGGAAAGATGCCATTCAGCACAAAGACATCATCCTCCCCACGTCCCTGGTGGCCAATTCCCAAAGCAGCGTTGGTGTCAGCTTTTCCGCTCTCACAACAGCCGCTGAAGTGCTGCTCTAGTACTTCAAAAGGGTCTGTTAAACTAGCACTACAGCAGTCACCAAACAAGCCACTGCTATCTATCTTCAGGGATAAGATAAGACATCAAAGTGATTGATTCCCAGCTCTCCATGTCAAAGCAGAACGTGGGGGCCGGTGACAGCCCACGCATCCCCCCATCCCGCAGGAGTGTGGTTGCATGTGGGAAGGACTGTCAGATTCCCAGTGGCTTTTTTTTTTCCCCAAATTTATCTCCTTCCTCTTGGCAATCAAGCTTAATTTGTGCTTTTGAAATTATTTCCTTACCTTTAAATAACAATAAGAAACACCCACAGAAAAATATCTTGGTGCCCTGACAAGCAGACTTACAATAGGAAATGGTGACCACCCAGCAGCAATAAATAGGATAATTATAGGCACATAATCCATTCTATCAGTCCACCAATCATCACAGCATGAAATGACCCCATTAACACCCCCAAGACCTAATCATTTACCTTCCTCCAATAGCCTGTCAAACAAACAGCTCATGAAAATGCTTGTTATTTTTTTGGTTGCAAAAGCCTGCCTGCTAGCCAGTGGAGAAATGAGGGAAAGTTGTAAAATAGAACTCTTCCCTGATTTATTTTAAATTTTCTATCAGGCAGTTGTTGATGGTCTACTTGAGAAGCAGCTGTCAAGCTGTTTTGCCCTCCCTCTCCACTTTCCTTTTT
>NW_008679697.1:5811-8688 GCF_000695815.1 Acanthisitta chloris | reverse complement strand
GCAGGACTGGGAGGAATATGTATGTCACACTGCAAACCCAAAGAAAATAAGAACATCTCTTATCTGAGCTGAGCTACCCTGAGAAGGTGCTGGCTGATGGGAGATAGGAAAAGGTTTGCTTGAGGGACCTCTGAAAACTCCTTATGGCCTTGTTGTGAGGTATCCAAATATGGAATGCAACAGGATGATCCAAGGGTGTGCATAATATGTGAATTTCAGACTTTCTAACAGCAAAAAGGAAAATACATTGTCCCTACTTCCCCAGAGAGCATGTTCTGGGCTGCCACAAGGGCCCAGGTTGATAGTTATCCTGCTTAATGGATATTCTCATCAAGGACATCCCACCTTACTGTGGTGATATTGCATCTATAGGGACTCATGTCTTTGTTTGTTCAGCCTAGAGAATAGGAGATTGAGGGGAGACCTCATCATGGTCCCCTCACAAGGGGAAGCAGTGGGGCAGGCACTGACCTCCTCTCTGGTGACCAGTGACAGGACCTAAGGGACCAGCATGAAGCTGTGCCAGGGGAGGTTCAGGCTGGATATTAGGAAAAAGTTCTTCACCCAGAGGGTGGTTGAGCACCAGAACAGACTCCTCAGGGAAGTGGCCACAGTTCCAAGCCTGCCAGAGTTCAAGATGTGTTTGGACAAGGCTCTCAGGCACATGGTGGGATTGTTGAGGCTCTTCTGTGCAGAGCCATGAGTTAGACTTGATTATTCTTGTGAGTCCCTTCCAACTCAGGATGTTCTATGATTGTGCAGATTAAATTAAGATCTTCAGCCAAGTTTCTTGCGCATCCTTCACATTGTGAAGCCCCCATTTGAAAGAAAGAAAGAAAGAAAGAAAGAAAGAAAGAAAGAAAGAAAGAAAGAAAGAAAGAAAGAAAGAAAGAAAGAAAGAAAGAAAGAAAGAAAGAAAGAAAGAAAGAAAGAAAGAAAGAAAGAAAGAAAGAAAGAAAGAAAGAAAGAAAGAAAGAAAGAAAGAAAGAAAGAAAGAAAGAAAGAAAGAAAGAAAGAAAGAAAGAAAGAAAGAAAGAAAGAAAGAAAGAAAGAAAGAAAGAAAGAAAGAAAGAAAGAAAGAAAGAAAGAAAGAAAGAAAGAAAGAAAGAAAGAAAGAAAGAAAGAAAGAAAGAAAGAAAGAAAGAAAGAAAGAAAGAAAGAAAGAAAGAGAAAGAAAGAAAGAAAGAAAGAAAGAGAAAGAAAGAAAGAAAGAAAGAAAGAGAAAGAAAGAAAGAAAGAAAGAAAGAGAAAGAAAGAAAGAAAGAAAGAAAGAGAAAGAAAGAAAGAAAGAAAGAAAGAGAAAGAAAGAAAGAAAGAAAGAAAGAGAAAGAAAGAAAGAAAGAAAGAAAGAAAGAAAGAAAGAAAGAAAGAAAGAAAGAAAGAAAGAAAGAAAGAAAGAAAGAAAGAAAGAAAGAAAGAAAGAAAGAAAGAAAGAAAGAAAGAAAGAAAGAAAGAAAGAAAGAAAGAAAGAAAGAAAGAAAGAAAACTATTACAATCAGTTAAACAATAGAACTCTTTTCCAAGGAGGCAGTCAATAAGGCAGAAACATGGTGATACAAATAGCCTGGAGGAACATGCTGGTGGCTTAAGTGCAGACAGCTCTTTTCCATTAGCAGACAGGGACTGCTTAGCCGGACACATAGAGTCACTTTCCGCTTCAGTTCCTCCCAATCAACAGCTAAACTAACAGGTGCAACCTGGTGTTTAAATCTGAATACAGATAATGGAGAGCTGCCAGAGCAGTGACAAGAAAAACGGCATGTCGGATGCCGATGGAGATAAAAGTGGGGATACCGGCACATGGGCTCCAGGGATGAACAGCAAGGAGAAGAGTTTCAGCCCATCCCTAGCACCACGGCTGCTGGATATCCTGTGTAACATGAGTGGGGAATCTGAACACAATTACAAGAGGTCAAGTGTTTGCATCAGAAAGCTATGGAAATCATGGGAAGTGATTATTAATAGCCATAGCAGAGAGGCTGAGGACTTAGCAGGTGGTCCTTTCATAAGAGGGATGTACCTGTTTTGTAGGGGAAGGCAAGCTCTTGCCCATTGGTGCTGTCAATCAGGCCCTTTCTCTCCAACAGCAGGTCTCAGTTGCAGGAAAAATACTATCGGAGTGGATAACAGTGGTAGGTTGGATGGGCTTCCTGCTCTGCCCCAGCCTTTCTGTGTAATTGTGGGCAAAGCCATCCCACACCATCCCATTTCCCATTCCTAAATAATGAGTAATAATTGTCTCTCTTTCTCCTGTGGCCAAGCATTAGACTGGTGAGGCATGTGGGAATTCTGAGTGGAGATGGTTTTCAAGGATCTCAGGAGCATTGGGTTGTGCTTAATGCACCGTCTCATGACTTCTCAGGTTTTTTGGGTAAAATCCAATTTCCTTACACCCCAAAATGCAGGTATGGAACCTGCCTTGGTGTGAAGATGGTCTATCCTGAAGAACTGGACTTTGTCTCCAGCAGGCATGAGATCCAGGAGCAAGTCCTTCTTTGGGCTGGGTGCTGCACATCACAGGAGCTATCATGTCATAATCCAACATTTTGTCACTGATATTGGCAGGTTTCAAAGCTTTTATCCAGACAAAGTAGGCAGGAAAATGGTGATTTTTTTCTCTCCAGATGGGTGGCTTCCCTGTGCAACAGCCTTGCTTTGTCTCCAGCAGGCATGAGATCCAGGAGCAAGTCCTTCTTTGGGCTGGGTGCTGCACATCACAGGAGCTATCATGTCATAATCCAACATTTTGTCACTGATATTGGCAGGTTTCAAAGCTTTTATCCAGACAAAGTAGGCAGGAAAATGGTGATTTTTTTCTCTCCAGATGGGTGGCTTCCCTGTGCAACAGCCTTGTTTCTGCAAATCCTTGGTTTCTTT
>NW_008679697.1:2963-5798 GCF_000695815.1 Acanthisitta chloris | reverse complement strand
CTTGGGCTCCTGTACGTAATCTAGAATCCATTTACCTAAAAAACCCAGTTTTACAATAATTTACTATCCTGGAAGCCACCAGAATGTGATAGAGATTTGTGCACAGTTCTCAGTAAAATACAACTAATTTTGAAAACGGTTTAGCTTTAGGGTGAAAGAGGGCATGGGGCCAGATTCCATCCAGGAGCAGCCCCGAGGATGACGCCAGACTTGGCAAGTTGGTTCTCTGTTTAGAAAAATCCTTTCACTTTGAGTGGAAGGATGAGAAGATGTGCTATGTGCTCCTTTGAGGGGGTCGGATGGCAGATGCATCCCTGATGCTTCCTTTGAACCAGCACTCCTTTGTGGAAGCAGAGCTCACAACACTTGCATTTCCAGGGCATCCTATTTCTCTTGCAATCTGCAGCTTTTAACAGTTATCCTGATGCATAATAAAATATGTAGACATAAAATGGTCAGAAAATTCCCTGTCTGCTAAGAAACAAATAAGATGAGTGCTTCTTTGTTCACTCTGAGAGTCTGCAAAAAAAAGGCCAAAAATTTGAAAATGTAGATTGCTAGCAAACCTTAAAGGTCATCTTGACACATAAGGCATTTAATGAATTCCTGGATTGATCTTTGTCTTAGTTCTTCTGGAATTGGATTATAATGATTGTATTTGCACTTTCTCATTTCTTTTGGAAACAGTGTTTAGTGTCATTAAATAAACAAGGGGCTTTGCTTCAGCAAGAGTAACTTTATTCAATTAGTTTAATTGCAACCAAAATATGGGCATATATGTTGCAATAATCATCCAACTCCATGATTGTTTCAGTCATTCCAGATGTCTGACATACAAGAAAGGAAAGTAAATTCAGCTTTGAATTGAAGGCTACATATAGTTGGCATCTTTGACTTCAGGGTATATTTATAAGCAGATTATTCTAGGAGAACATACGCAGGTATGACTAGGACTGTGTTTTTAAAGAGACTGTGTACAGGCATCAAAATAAACAGTCAGATCTTGTCATAGTCCAGACTGGAGATGCTCTGATAATGTAGGTCCAAACATGTAAAAAAATTCTGATCCAGGGCTTCCTTACATAGAGGGTATGACGTTTTCATAAATACTTAAATCTACACAGGAATTACTGCTAATTCCAACTTCCAAGAGCTATATTGAAAAAGTACTTATTTAAAATAGCTATTCAGCAGTTCCTTAATTATAGTTTACAACCCCTGAGTGCGTGGGAACACTCGCTGGAAGACCCATAATTCTTGGCAAAGGGCAGAATTGAAAACACGGAGCTTTTTTCCACTCTCCCGTGAGACAGCCTAGGGAGCTTTCTGCTATTCAGCTTTCTTAGTCTCACAGTAAGGCACCAAACCTCTCCAGTTTCTGTGTGCAACTCCCTAATGCCCAGCTCAAGGCTGCAGTGTCCATGAGATGTCAGGGTAATAAAATGTCAGGCAGAATATTGCAGCATTTGATCCAAGTAATCCAGGTTTCCAGGAGGATTTGCCCAAGCACAAACTTGAGCAGTTAGTTCTGTAACACGTGAAGCTTCTGAAGCCTCATCTTCACTTTATCAGTTGAATAATACAGGCTTCTGCTTAGCTAGACTAAATGGGATTTTAAGCGAATGTTTCCTTTTAAAAATCAATGGCATGAAAACAACAGGGTCAATGTTGCATGAGCATGTGCTCAATCCTCCCAAATTATGACACACCCTCAGAACACATCCATGTAGGCAATGCAGCTCTAACATGATTACCATTAATACAGTATTCTTCTGAAATCTGCATTCAGCTCCCATTTGATTGAGTTATGGGTAGGCACACAGTTGGGGAGTGGGCACAGAATTACAAATGTTGCAGCTGTTGCCCATCACCTCACCCAAAAAACCTGGGATGGCTGCAAGAATTGCTGGGCACATACTCATGACCTTCCTTGACCATGCAGAAAGACAAATCGGATGATCACTGTGCTCTCTTCTTGTTTCTGTCCTTGCTAAAAAAAGTCACCCTGCTCCTCACCCTGTGATTGGTTCCCGAAGGCAAGTGCTGGCTCTCACATGGCATCTCCAAAAGCCCATGCACCACAGTCTGGATGAGGGCTTTTGCCTGTCCTGATCTAATTGCAGGAGACAGCCGTCTGTGGAGCTGCATGGGATAGGGTGGTTTTTAAGGGCTGGCCTAGTCTTTGGCCAAAACAGTGAAAAATATCCCTCAAAACGAGTCTGAAGGGACTGGACTCAATCTGAGCCCTTGGCTGATTCAGTGCAAGCTTCACCCATGCACTTACCCAACTGTGCCTCAGTCTTGGCTTCAGGCACCCTTTGTCTCCCAGTGGCAGCCCTACCTAACAGGAGGGGTGGTCTGAGCAGTAGTTTCATGAAGGTGGGCTTCCAGCACAACTTTGATGACACACCAGAAATAATTCTGCTCCATCTTCTCTCTATGGATGGGATGTGTATTACCAGCTCAGCTTCTGCAGGTGCTTCACAGCAGCATCTGTGTCTACAGGGCTCTGTTGCTGTATCTTTCTGCTGCTTCCCATGCCCACAACCCATGTCCCTCCTCAGTAATTCCCTGTGCACTGCCTCAGGCCACGGGGCTGAATCTGAGTCCACTGATGCTCACTCAGCCATCTTCTCTCTATGGATGGGATGTGTATTACCAGCTCAGCTTCTGCAGGTGCTTCACAGCAGCATCTGTGTCTACAGGGCTCTGTTGCTGTATCTTTCTGCTGCTTCCCATGCCCACAACCCATGTCCCTCCTCAGTAATTCCCTGTGCACTGCCTCAGGCCACGGGGCTGAATCTGAGTCCACTGATGCTCACTCAGCAAAACATG
>NW_008679697.1:0-2952 GCF_000695815.1 Acanthisitta chloris | reverse complement strand
CCTGCTGGTTTTCCTTTCTGTGCACCAAAAGGTTTACACCATGCATTGTTCCCTTGGCCAGCACTGATTTTACTTTGCCATTTATGCTCTTAGCCCTTAGCTGGGTTTTCTTGCCCGACTGATGCACATCTATCTCTGAAAATCTGTCCCCTTTTCATACACCTCCCCTCAGCTTTTCACACATCATTCCATTCACTGTGTCCAAATTTATCAGATTTTGAAGCTCTGGCTCAAACAGGGACATTTTTAAGCTGTATGAACCCTCTAGAGTTAAATCCCTCTCCAGACTTCCTTTTTAGTTTTTTGACTCAAAATAAGGATGTCTTTTTCTGGTTCATCTTATACTGCTTTCAGCCTACTTTGCTCCCAGCTACATCCAAGCCACTTCCCAGTAGTAACAGAGAGAAGAATGCTGAATGGCATGAGCAGGAGAGACAAAGAGATGCTGTGCAGCAGCATCTGCTTCTGGGACTACTCCATGTCTCTTGCCCCTTCTCACCTGAGCAGAGCTGTGCATGGATGACTGAGAGCTAAAAAAGATGTGTGTCCAGTACAGTCTGCACAACAGGAATCTAACCCTGCGCTTGTGGAGTTGGAAATCCAAAGAATTCATACCAAAATCGAGATGCAGTTATTCCTTTCAGATTTACTGGCAATTCAGTGAGGATAAATATCAGTCATCTTCCAGGTCATTATAGCCTTCCCCAAGCATTGCTTTACAAGCTTTGCTTTCTTAGCTCATGCCCTCAGGTATTTTCAAAATACTGCAGCAAGGCAGTTGCAGCGTCTGGGACACAGATCCCAGTTTTAACCTATATAAAGAAGAAAACCTTTAAAAATTCAATTTTTCAGTTGAAAACTCTGCTTTTCCCTTTGAAAGAGCAATAACTATCAAAATCTGAAGTTCTGTAGCCTTGACGGCTCTAAGATGGGCTAGTATTGCCCTACCCATGTTACAACACATCAATATCAGCAGCATCAATATAAATTCTCTCCCTTTCACACCAAGACTTGTGAGCTGATGGACAGAAATGCAAATGCTGATGTTTGGAGTGAGTTTTTGGGGAGCCATGTGCTATTTACTTTGCCACCAAGCAAGGCAAAGTTGTTGCTCTATGTCCCTTCCAGTGTGTTTGGCTGAGCTGGTACCTATGATAACCTCATCAGCTGCCCAGACTTCTTCAGACAACACTTTGGCTGCAGCATCCATTCCCTTGGCTCTCCAGGGAAAGGGGCTATTAGAGAGAACACAGTTCCCTTCAACTTCCCCAGTCTCACTCAGGTCTGGAAATTCACTCATGTCTGGCTGTAGCAAATGTTGGTGTTTTCTGTCAGATTTCTTCCCAATGCCTGGCCTGGAAGAAAGCAGCAGAAACACAGGTGATGGAATTTGATTAGAAGCTCCTGAGACTTAAACTAAACAGAATTGTTTATCAAATCTGTGGGCCATTAGCTCTGTCTCTAACAACAAGACCACTCTACCCACATACATTTCCCTTCTCTTACAAAGGTTTTGTGAGATCCAATAAAATAAAATAAATACCCATTTCCCTTTCAAAAAGAAGGAAGTGACAAAGACAAAAACAAACAATTGACAGCAGGACTGGATACTTTGCATGTTGGTATGTGACTCTGGCTCTGCTGCATCCCTGAGGACAGAACTGATGTTCCCCAACCACTCTCCATGGACCATATGGGTATTGTGAGGAGGGCAGTGTTGCCCACTGACATAGACCCTTGTTCATCCTCAGCCTGCACAAGCCAGCTGAGATTTCATCTGTATAAATAAATCAGAGTCCCAGGAGGGGTGTAGGCCCACTGTCAGGTGTCGTGGTTTAACCCCAGCAGCAGCCAAGAGCCACGCACTGCTCACTCACTCCCCCACCCATGGGATGGGGGAGCGAATCAGAAGGGTAAAAGCTACAAAAACTCATGGGTTGAGATAAAGACAGTTTAATAGAGAAAGCAAAAGCTGCACACACAAGCAAAGCAAAAGAAGGAATTAATTCACTGCTTCCCAAAGACAGGAGGTGTTTAGTCATCTCCAGGAGAGCAGGGCCCATCACGCATAACGGTTCCTTGGGAAGACAGACGCCATCACTCCAGATGTCCCTCCTTCCTCCTTCTTCCTCCCACCTTATATACTGAGCATGATGTCATATGGTGTGGTATATCCCTTTGGTCAGTTTGGGTCACCTGTCCCAGCTGTGTCTCCTCCCAATCTCCCATGCATCCCCAACTTCCTTGCCAGTGTGGCAGTACGGAAAGCAGCAAAGGCCTTGGCTCTGTGTGAGCTCTGCTCAGCAATAACAAAAACATCTCTGCATTATCAACTCTGTGTTCTGCACAAAACACAAACATAGCCCCGTACTAGCCTCTGTGAAGAAAGTTAACTCTACTTCAGCCCAAACCAGCACATCAGGTAAACTTGGGGTGATGCAGACTGAGCGTAGCACTCACTCATTCCCCTGACGCGCTTCTCAGGGCTGGTGCTTCCTACCTCACCACCAACATCCCACCCCATCCCACCCCTCCCAACATCACCAAACAGCACCCTGAAGAACCAAGATCTCATGGCTGAGACTCTGTGAATTTCATTTTTTCTTTTCTAATTAATTTTTTGTTCTTTGTTTGTTAGTTGATGAGAATTCAGGTTTCAGAAAAGCTGGACTTGCTTATATTTCACCTCAACCACAGCAGCTGGGCTTTATCAGAGGTGAGACCTTGCAATGAAAGTTAAACTCTGTTCTGCCTTGTTGCTGGTACTGGGAGCATCAAGTCAATCATTAAGGTATTTTGCAATATAGGGTAAAACTGTAGTAGTTGGCAATGTGGCAAATGATCTCTATGTTACTGAAAGGAAATCAATAACTGGCTGAGCCTGGAAATTTTTACTTCTCTGGTTTTTGATATCCCATAGGTTCAGTTTGTCTGATCAGGTTTTTTTTTTTT
>NW_008679696.1:55761-91053 GCF_000695815.1 Acanthisitta chloris | reverse complement strand
TCCCCTTCCCCTTCCCCTTTCTTTCTCATGGGTTTTCCCTAATGTTTTTTTTTTTTTCTTCCCAGGCTTATATTTCTTTTTAGCTTAATTTGCCCTGGGACACATATAATGTAACATGCTATAATAAGATATAATAAAGCTGAGTACTCTAATATCTACTTAATATTTTTTTTAAATTGTGGTATCTGCATACCTTTTGGTGAGTGTTGCATGCACGTTGTGGTCTCCCATGTGAATTTGACCTTCCTCTGGAGGCTGGAGCCTCTCTTGGGCAAGAGTTGTCTCTCCTGGGCAGCCTATAGCCCAGGGGAGTCTGGCGGTTCTGAGAACTTCCAAAAGGAAATTGCTTACTATTACTGACAAAGACTGGGCTGAGGCTTCAAGAGTCTGTTACTTACATAAGAACAGTAGATACATTTCTGTGAGAATCCTGGGCAATGCTGTCTTCTTAAAATACTGCATATGAGAAGCTGGAAACCTTTGTCAGGATAATGATCATAAATTGCCCAGTCATGTGCATCTCCTTGCCTGATTCAGGTCACTGGTCTGTAGATACACCTTGGATCTGATGTGGTATGTTGTCCCTTCAGGCCATTGAACTTGAAGCATTGGCAACTTTTAAATGCTTTTCTCACCCGTGTCCTGAAGATGGGTGCTACTGGCTGCAGTCTCCAGCAAAGCTCATATAAAGACCTCAGTTAATCCTTGTACCTGAGTGATAAAGTAATGTCCTACCAACCTTGCCTGTGCCTGATAAAGCAGCTTAGCTCAAATCCAAATAATAATATTTTATTTTGCTCCCCTGTAGTAGATAATTCTGTAACTCTATGCAAATGGCAATCAAGTCATTTGAACAGCACCACTAAAAGCTGACACTTTATAGCACACTATATATTTGGTGTCTTTTTCTTTTTTGCTTTCCTCAGTATTTATTCTTTTGCTGTGTTTCTGAATGTTATTTTAAATGCAGCTTTTTTAAATTCTTAACTAATACTTCTGGTTAGCATTCAGCACTTTTATGGAGAATGTGAATTACACACTATGTAAGCCAATAAAGATTTCATTCAAAGCCTTAAGAAGAGCATTTTTAGAAGCACTGGGGGATAAGATAATAAAATCCAGAATAAATACAAAATAGTGTTCCAGTGAGAATTGCTTATCACCAACAGGAAGATTTTGCTGACTAACCCAAGAGGGTAATGGCTGACAAACCTTTCTTGAAATCTGTGAGTCTGCCATTTTCTGCATGGCTGCAGAGTAAATCATAGACAATAAGCAGAGCACCTTGTTCAGTAAATCACTACAGCACTTCCCAAGCACTGCAGTAAATGGACAAGAGACAAGTTTGTGGCATGTCACTTTACATCCAGTGTTTGGACAACAGTCAATTAGATTTTACAGCATGGAGTTACACTGAAGCTTTACTGCTCTGTTGGTAATAGGGCACCAAATGGAGAAGGTGGTTATTCTAACTGCTAGACAATAAAAGAAAAATACTATTATTATGGAATTTTTCTCCCCATTTCTTTTAGAACTCAGCGGCATTATGGTTTCTTGTCAGTTTTGAGGTAATGTATGTCAACCCTGTCAGACAAGGTACACACCACCTGCAAACAGACCTGTTGGTTGGGTGGGCATGCTCATTATCAATGCCATCATGGTCCGTGTCTGGTCTTGTCTGCTTCTGATTCTGCCACATTGTTTGACATTTTATTTATCATTTTTATATCTATTTCAAGAAAACATTTAAAAAGTCTAATCCTTGTGTGGTCTGTGCAAACTGGAAAGCAATTCTAGCTCATAGAGTGTATTTTGGTATTTTTGGTAATGAAATCTGATTATGTAATTCAGACGTTTACATTTGTGAGAGAGATGCAAAATGGTTGCAGTTCTTCTGAAGACACCAGATCCCAGGTTTGCATGGACTCAACCTGGCAGCTCTGCCACTGTGCAAGTGGCACAGTTACAAAACTATGGTTCAGAGAAGGAATGTGAGTTTCTTCCCCAGACATAAGAGGAAATACATGATTAAGCAGAGAGGCAGAAAGAGAGCAGAGGAGCAGAGATGAGATTACATCAGAGGCTTACATAGGGAAGAATGGATGGCCATGGATGTCCTAGAGATATGCAGTATTAGGCCAATAAATATATATAAAAAACAGGCTCTACAGGACAATACACATTATTGGGAAACCTCAGTCTATCCAGGTTTTCTGGCAGATTATGTCCCTCTCTTTTTGTGCATTTTTTGTCCTTGTTTTGGGTTCTTACTGATCACTAAGGAAGTGTTTGACATGTGAATATAATTTTCAGGCTTTTCTTTATCCCTGGGTGGATGGGTCCTTCCAGACTGTTGGGTAGCAAGAAGTCCATTTTTTAAAGCAAGTTACAGAAAATCAGGGAGATTCTATCTCTACTTGTCTAAGGAGGGCACACTAAGAGATATATTGAGCCAGAATAAGGGTATCATTGTCATTACTTTTTAAGGGTGAGACCGTTCAAAAACCATTGGACTGCCTTTGTGGGTCATGATTGAAGGTAAACTTAACTGTGGTGTCCATTCTTTCTTCAGTTTGTGGACTTATCTCTGCTACTTGAGGAAAGTGGCTCTGCACATGTTGTGGAGAAAGAAGCATGGCCATGGCTTGTCCTTCCCCCTCTCTGCTGTGCCAGACTGTGAAGTCAAGTACACACTAAACAGTCTAAACTGTGAGACCAATCCCACCTGGGTGCTCACCCTCTCTCGTTACACTCCTGGTGACAGGTCTGCCAGTGGGAGAAAGCCCAGACTCACCAGCACAGAGGACACCCTGATGGGCTCCACCAAATTCCATTATCTAGAAGCCTAGGGGGTCAGGACTTCCCTTGGATGATCTTAATTGGGCTGTGAACAGCCTGGAAGTCTCAAGAACTGCTATATTTCTGCCCTGAATGGAAAGAGCCTGTAGAATTTAATAAGAGCTAAATTGCAGGGTTCTATAAAAATGAAACATGATCCTGTACACATTATCCCATGAAGGTACACATAAAAAGCTACTTGCATGCTGAAGTGTTTATAAGAAAGAAGTTATGTACCCAGCAGAGTTTAATTACTCTCCTGGAAATGACAGAAGCTTGATACAGGTGTAGCAATTTTTGGTTCAAAAACATTAGTGTAAAATTTACTGAAAAGCTTTTAATTTTCATGAATGTATTCCCACTTTATTGTAAGGGATTGTTAAACTTAATGGATTGTTTTAAAAGAATACATGTAATAAAAATAATAAGAAAAATATTACCAGAGATATTGCATTCGTATTGTTATTTCTACTTCTACTACTACTACTGCTGCTATTATTATTACCTTTTTTTAAATACTTGTTGGTTTTATGACCTGGTTTTGTCACTGAAGTCACCTGGTTGTGACAGAAGCCAAAGCCACACTTATGTGGTTTGAAATTAGGACTAGGTATTTTAGTAATAAAGAGGGCAATAAGGTTTTACCAAAACAGTTATAAAAAGTATTAATTTGAACTTGTTTAGAAATTACTGTGTAGTATTTATAAACAATGCATTTGTATATGTATCTTATTGTCATAATATGTATTTGCAGCAAGCTGCCAACAAACTGTTTTTAAGTCAACAGTGCTTAGAAGAAATAGTTCAGGTGCTGCTCAGTTTACAGGTGCTAAAAGCTGTTCAGCAGTTTACTCTGATGTAGAGGGGAAAGATTTTTACCTGTGAACAGTGTGAGACTTGCCAAGCTGATCGACACCCAGAGTCCTTGGATAAAATCAGCGAGGAACATCACTTCTAAATGGGATTTGAGCTCCCCTGTGCTCTCTGCCTTTTGCTGCTAAGGGGTTCCTCTCTGGCTGACATAAACTAAGGTGCTTTCCTCCTTTTGCCCCATGGGTCTGTTAATTTATTTTCTGACCTGAGGAATAAGAACTCATTTTTGCAGTTTGCAGAGTCCTTTTTCCTCTTTAGAGAGACACTTCTATTTCTTTCACTCAGACATTTCTCTGACTGACTAAGAAGTCACTACAGAAGTGTATCAAGGAGGGTAAAAAGTCCAATGTCAACCTTTTACCCTCCTTGATGCACTTCCATAGTGGATTTTTATACCTAGAATTCTTAAAGTAGATAAAAAGATTAAATACTTGGATACAAATGGTCGTGTAAATGCATTTTTGTTTACAGAGTGCTGCACTCTGCTTTTTATACCAATTCTTAATTCTTCTGATCTTATTAATGATCAAGGTGTGATGGTCTTGATTGTATTAGTGTCAAACCAGAATTACTTCAAGGGAGTTATTTTAACAGAATTAATCTGGTCTCACACCATATAATAGAGTTCAGGATTTTTGTTCCATGTCTTTACAGATGAAAGCAGTAAGAAATCAATAATATTTTTAAAGGGAAATACTCTTAAAAAGAAGGACATTCTTACCTGTTATTTGTACTTCCGTTTTCTTTAGATGTTAAACTATGACAGTCATAATGAAATAGAATGAGGAATATTTACATTTTAACTTTTGATGGAAATAATTGTTACCAGAAATCAGTATATTTTTCAGCTTGAGCTGTCAGCCTTTCATATATCCAGAGAATTATGGTATCAGATAGTTTCTGTAATTACGCTTCATAATTCTGCTATAATATTAGCCAAATCTCATAACAGTTCTCAACACAACATAAAGATAACAGGAGAGCTACTTTTAAAAATCCCATTCTTATCTTGCTGAAAACAGGTTATTCAAAAACAGGGGAGCTTGTTATACTAACATGAGGGTCATTGTAATTAAGCACTTTACACAAAAATATTTATCTATACATTATCACAAAGAGACAGAAATAGAAACAGAGCTCTCTAATATCTTTTCTACTTCCTAAAATAGAGGACAAGCTGTGTCAGTGCTTTGAATGCAGATTCCTTGCTGTCTGACTGCAGCTACTCCAGCACTCAGGTTTCCCAAATATGCCCTGCTGAAGTGAACCCCCAGCTGTCCCCATTTAATGTACATTGGTTTGGTTTGCAGGGAGGTTGAAGTGAGTGTTAGCAATATCCTTTCTGAAGAGGCTACACTGGAAGGTGCCACCCCATTGTGTGCCAAATGCACTCCAAGCCTTCATGAGGACAAAGTGTCTGACCTGATTGCTACTCTGGACAGCTTCATGCTATGTGTGCACTGAGCTGCTCATCCCAAGGAAATGGGTTACACATACCTGTTGCAAAGTTACACTCCCGAGATGTTAAAATGAAGATGTAGAGTCCTCAGCTCAATTTGCTTCCATATGCTGCTTCTCCTGTATTGTTCTACATTATTTGCTAATATAGACGTAGCTTTAATTTCATGCTATTAGCTTGATGATATATTTTGAAAACATCTAAATCAAGCCCAAAGCAGAAACTTCAGCCTTACTGACTTTCAGTAGAACCCAATGCCCTTCCTACATTTGTCTTCCTTCCAAAATGATTAAAAAATTTACATACTGCTATTAAGACTCTGAATAGGGAAACTGTGGCAGAAGTAAGGAATATATAAAGAGACTTCTATTTGGCATTAACATGCAGCCACCATAAGATGAATCTCAGTAGCTGGTCAGTGGTGTGAAGCAACTGGCCCAGCAATATGCAACATGAAATGAAATGAGAATCTAAAAAACCACTTCATTTCAATGGCAAATTAGTCAGGTCATAAGAATTAATGCTGAAGCTAACAACACTAATCTTAGGAGGAATGACACAGAAATTTTAATAAGCATCAAGACCATTCTGGATTTCTGTCTCACCCAGGATATCAATGCTGCAACAATAACCCACTGAGTTTGAGGAGATGCAACTGAGATATCCCATTGACCTTACCTAAGTCTAGCTCATATTATCTGTAAAAGCTCAGAGAACACCAGGCCAGGTGGCTTGGGGAAACAGATGGGTGCATTTCCATGTACATTGTGTGTATTCTTCTAGACAAGATGCAAAGTTACAGGATGTGTTATGCATTTCAGATATATTCAGGGAAGAACAAAAACCACATGGGTAGCAACCTGAACTTACAGGGGAAAAAAGGCAAAAATCCTTTTGACTTAACTAAACCCAGATTTTAAATAAACTTCTTAGTGATTTCTGCTCATATTTAGAAAACACTCATTTGCCCTATTTTAAACACACTGGCTTTTTAAACAAAGCTCCCTTTGACTTCTTTGCATCTTGATTTGGCCATACAGTTTTGCTAATTTGGGTGATTCCCATTTTGACTGTCTGAGTTACTCCTTTGAACTTCACCTGTCTGTCTCTATTAAACATAATTGGCAAGTGCACAATAAACAGGATGCATAAAAGCTGATACTTGAATTCAGCAGTCTGTAATTAGATTAAGCTACATCCTACTCTGAAAAAAAATGATTATGCAGCAGCCGGCAATTTTCCTGAAATTTCTGTGTGGGCTGTATTATTTACCCTCTGTACATAAAATGCAGTAGCATCTGAGCATATAAAGCCTTCCAACTGTAGCTGATTGGTAAGTGTTTTCCCTTTTTTTCCCCTTTTTCTTTCCCCCTTCCCCTTCCCCTTCTCCTTAATGTCTTTTCTCTTTTTATTTCCCCCATTTTCTTTCTTTCACCTTGTCTTTCATCTTAGAGCCATATGATTATAATGGCAGACTGACAAAAAGCAGACATAATTTCATACTACAATTATCAAAAGTAAAACATTTGAATGGTACATTGTGATGCTATTCTAATATGTTCAAGTATACCTCTTATATAAGCAAAATTGAAAGAAGGCTGTGTACCTTTTTAAATCTAATATTTATTATTAAAACTCTAAAGAAACACACTTTAAGCCACAATGTTAAATACTAGACTTTTATACCTAGAATAAATAATGAGTCTATTTCTCATTCTAATCCTGCTGCTTGGCCACAGACTGGAGAATTTAGAAGCAGAGGCTAAAATGAGAAAAGGGAGTTAAAAAGGCGGAGAAAAGGTGGAGAAGAAAGAGACTGAGCCTCTATGCTCATAAAACCATCAGTCTGTGAATTTGCAGTATTTTCATTTTTCCTGCTAAATTTTTAGTCATATCTGGCAAATACATAACACTTAATCCCCCTTTCTTTTGTCCCTACATCAACACTTTCTAAATTTTGCTGATCCTTCTTAAATTTGTTTTTCAGCTTTAGGTTTTCTTATTAATTTCCAGCACTTAACCATACCACAGGGCTCTGATAGCCTCCCATCTCAATTGCTGCATCCTCCCCTTCCCTTGACAAAAGCAGTCTTGCCCCAGCACTACAGCAAAGATCTCTCTCTGGGTCTGTTGACCATGCAGCCCCTCTTTTTGATTCCCTCCACATGCTTTCTTCTGTATATCAAATGCAAGCTGCTTGTCTTCACTTCCAAGGGTTTTTATGGTCTATTCCCACTGTCATCTCTCATTGTGACAGACTGAACTACCACATAGGTGGAAAACCTGCCAAGCAGCTGGCTCCAATTAGCCACCTATCTTTTTAAGAGCTGGTGGGAGCAAGGGGAGATCTAAGTGTTGTATAATCAGACCCAGCTCTTCCTGAGAAGCCCTCCTATGGTGAAGAAGGGTAGATGTTGAAGGCATATCAAAGGGAAAACAGCTCAGGGAAAGGAGGAAGGATGAAAGGCAACGTCTCAGTGAAGAAATGAAAAAAAAAGGGACTGAACTGAAAGTAATTGGGGACCCAACAATTCTGCAACAGACTGCAATGCAATGCAGCAATGAGACACAGATGGAAGTCCTTGAGAACTGTTTGCCACAGCTCTCCTCCCATGGCATGGCTGAGCCTGTGTTCTAACGGGCTTAGTCTGTTCTAACTGCTGGGTGTGACACTGCTGGGGAGAGCCCTACACATGCCTGATTGGCAGTCTGACTGAGAGCCTACTGGATATGTGTGAGTCAGTTGCAATTACAGGCTTTGTATGGTGAATGGGTACCTCTGTGAAACACAAAGTATAAACAAATCCTCACCCAGGGATCACAAAGCCTGAGCACCTGGTCTGGATGCACAGCACACTTACCTTCCAGAGCAACCTGTGCAGGATGAAACGAGCTCCTGATTGACTGTGCTCAGGAGTATTTGCCTTTAGAAAAAAAAAATGTCCATTTCTCTTGTCATGACAACCTCTGCAAAGAAAATGCAAGTGTGCTTACAGACAATCCTTGATTGGGCCGTTTACCCTTACAAAGGCCACAACGCTTTAGTTTAGTAAAACTATGTTATCAAGGTTTTTTTAGTAGAATATAATAGTAATTTGGAATTTATGGCTTAACATCTTGCCCTCTCACTCTTGCAAGGATTCTCAAGGATTCCTGTAATCAAAGTTCTCTCTCTTTAAGTCCTTGTAATAAATCTTATCCCACTTGGTGGATGTTTCATTTTCTTGCACCTTGTGTTCAGTATTTAATTATCTTTTGTTGTTAAAGGACATGAATAAAGACAAAAGAAGAAAGCAGGACTCATTACATCCTTTCATTGTGAAAGTCTTTTCATACCAGGTTGGCTAAGGCAATTCAAACTCTTCTACCATTTCTTGAATGTACAGGGTGACACTGACTATGACTATTTTGCTTTGGACAAGGGAAAGCAAGAGCATTTGCATAAAGGCTGCTTTTCTAGGCAGGAGTCAAAATTGTAGTAAATTTATCTGTATTGCAACAAGGGTGAATTTTTTCGTTGGTCTTGGCACTTGCACATTCTTCAGGTAGCCACTTCAAAGCCTTCAAACACTGCCAAGTTGCTGGGTCCCTCAGCCCTTCTTCTGTACTCCCAAATATGAAATAAACCTTTATGACATTCATTTCAGAAGTTTGAGGACATCCATTGCTTTACAAAGGAGATGGAAACTCCCTTTTTATGATGAATCATGTGGAAAAGCTGAAGGGTAATGCATACAAGTTGCTCCTAAGGAGATTCCAAATGGACAAAAGAGGAAAGTTTTTCACAATGAGAACAAATCTGTTACTGAAATAATCTCCCCAGGGAACTGGTGGATTCCCCAGCATTGGACATACTTAAAATTCAGCTGAACAGATTAAGATTCAGCTGCTTGGCCACCTTGTCTAGACTGTGCTTTTGACAAGAAAAGTTGGACCAGACAGTCACTGATGTCCCATTCAACCTGGTACTCTATGATTCTGTGATTCTATGATTTTCTCTTTCATGTACAGTGTGGAGTTTAGGACCACATAGCCTGTGCTTGCTTGCTTGCTTCTTTCCTTCTTTCCCATGGAATTCCAGATTTTGTCCAGATCTGTGGTTGTGTGGTTTTGACCTTACACAGATGTCCTAAAGTCTCTGTTCAGTTGAGGATACCATAGAACACGTGGGTTTTTTGTGAAATGCTAACTGCCCAGACTCCAACTACCCTTCTGTAATCCCCCAGTCTGCTTTCTGGGTTGAGGGGAAGGTAATTTTGAATTACTCTGGGTGGTGTGCAGGAAAAATAATGCAGCTCTCAGGAAGTTTAAGAAAAAATAATTTTTACTTATGAACTTTGTGTCACCCACGTGGAATAAGACACTTAGCAAAAAGCAAATCAGTAAACTTCACAATGTTCCAACACAGTGCAAACTTTAACTCAGCACACCTTGGGAGAACAAAGCCCTTAGCCAGGCACTAAGCACAGCACTTAAAGAGCAATTAAGGGGATACTGCTCAGTGTGGCTTGTAACTTATGTATTGAGAAGGAGGAAAGAAGAGAGAAAAAGAGAAAAGAAGAGAAAAAGAGAAAAAAAGATAAGAAAGAGAGGCAGATAGCCACCACCCATGGATCCAGCATGGTCTCAGCAGATCTGAACCCATGGCAGTGGGGCACACTGCGTGGCACGTCTTGCTGTTGTTTTATCTGTTCCCTTAGCCCAGGGCCCGTCCCCATATGAGGTCACTGTGTTTTAGGCAGAGCCAGGGTGCTTTGGCATCCATCTCAGGGCTTGCAGCAAGGCCATGTAGTCAACCACCATCATTTCAGGGTTTACATCAGACCCATGTGGTCAACCAAGTGCAGACTTGTGGTTGCCTTTTAAGGCTCAAGGGGGTGGGGGAGGAGCAGTATGCCACCCCACACCTGCAGAGCTCACCCTGTTCTTCCCTCCACTTTCTCAACTGGTTGTTTTGAGCTAGGCAACCTTTCCTCAGGTCCCTGACACCTTCCTAGAGATAGTTTCCAAAGTCCCTGTCCACAGTTACATAAATGTGAGAGGTTGCATCAACCTTTGATACACATGATTTTTCAGGACTGAGCCAAGTAGAGAAGTACAGGTAAACAATGGTTTTCCAAAACAATTTTCTTCAACTAGTATTTAAAATGTTCTTAGAAATACTTTTTCTTAGTGAAGGACTTTAACCCTCAGTCTCATTTTTAAAAATGTCATGTGTATTTCATATAGGAAACTAACAATAACCAGTACTATAAAAGTCAAGTGGCTTCATTTTAAAACATAGCTTTAATTTAGAGAACTCTCTTACTATGAAAAGAAATGCCATGTGCAAAAAATGTAGGGTTGTTCATCTATCACTATCCCTAATATGCTATCAAGGATGTCTCTTTAACCTTAATTGTTCTTCACTGAAGCATTCAATTTCCTGTTCTCTGTTCTTGCAGTGATTCTGTCTTTGCTCAAAAACTGAGTCCTTTTTAACATCAATTTTGCCTGAAATGCAGTTGCAAAACAGATGATTATAAAGTTTTCAAATGTGGATGGAAACTCAATGTATTTTGCCTGAGAGCAGTGTGCTCTGTTTAATTTTTCTGAACAGAAATTTTTAGCAGCTTTATCAACCACTGACAAGGTGCTATATTTATTATTTATATAATGGCTTTAATGAATGAAATGTAGATCACACTTAATCATGATGTCGAAAAATGACAAGAACTGAAAAACTCATATAGGGTGAATTATTTGACCTTTTGTAATTAGAGAAGGAAGCACAACACAGGTGTCTTCCTGTAGTTAGAAATAATACTCCTGAGAAAGTATTGACATTGCAAGTTAAAATGTGTTTCTACTCAAAAGCAGTTCAAGTAAAGTGGAAACACAACTTCACGGCACAGTCCTAATTCAGAGTATAGTTTGGTGTTTATAATCACTAGCACACAAAATGATAGGCCATATTGTGTTTGATGCCAGTAGAGACAATATAATTGGCTTCTGTAGGGTTTGTCTAACTGGAGAGAGAAAAACTAAATGCACAGCTTAAAACATTACCTGTCAGGTTACAGTACCGATGATTATCTTTGGTAGGATCAATGTGAAAACCACCAGAAAATGAAAGAGCAGAATGTCACTGACTGCTTAAAAATGAGCAGCTATCAGAAATTAACAGTGCTGTTTTTCTTTTGCCCTTCCTTTTTTTATTTTTCAACCATTAGGAAGCTATGAACTTCCCACTAGCCTTAAATGATTTTAATTTTGGATGGTGCTTACTTCATGATTCATGTGTTATGTTTTAGTTATCAAAACACAACATATCTTTTGCTAATCAAGGTACCTATATTTTTGCAATTGTAAAATTAGTATTTTTGATATCTGACTGTAATTTGACTACAGTTTTTACAGAGATGCTGCGTCTGATCTCACCTTTTCTCTCTGAAAGCGTCAACTTACAGGCTTGAGCCTGTTTGGGAAGGAGCCCTGCATCTCGGAGTGGCCATTCATAGAAGTGCCCTATATGACAATACTTGGGGAAGAACAACTCTTTACCCACCTTATCTGCCCTCTTCAGGATTTTGTAAATCTGTCCATTGTCTCTCCTCAGGCATCTATCTTGCAACTCCAACCTGTTTAACCCTTCTGCACAAAGCAACTTGTCTACCTCCTCAGCCATTTTAGTTGTATCTCTGTGCCTTTTCTAGAAACATCTGTCCTTTCACAGATGTGGAACCTGAAGCTGTCCACAGTGACAACAACTGATTTAATTCTCAGTCCTTAACTATTGATGTAATCTTCTATACAGAAACATGGTAGTATAAACTATGGATTTTCTTGAGTGTGACTGATGTAATATGTTATGTTAATGGTTAGGTCACTTAAATCTATGCTTTGAAAACAGCAATTTTTAAAAATCTGCATTATTCTTTGAACAGCAAGGTGTTCTAGAAGCTGAACACGGGGTAACTCAGCATTGCTGCACATAGCCCTTGCCTGGTAGCCTGGGTCCCAGGCTGCAAACCTGCTGTAGATGGCTATGAACCATTGTAATACCTAAGATGTGGATACCTCAAAATGGCAGCATATTGACACTTCAACAGCAGCAGGTACAAATGAAAAAAGGTGCAGTCTTATCTGGATTTAGACCAATACCTTGGTTCAACAAACGGGAGAGATTTAGCCCTGGTATTTCAGTCTCTGTGCTCTGGTCTTGCTGGTGGAACACAGTGCAGAAAGTGGAGACGTGGAAAGACAGAACACCAGGTGTTGAGCCTATCCCTGCTACTGCTTCTCACAAGGCTTCCATATGAATTTTGCTGGATACAGAGTAGTGTGACAGAAAGGAGTTTATTTCTCCTGTTTGCTTAGTAATAAAATGAGTAAGTAGCATGCCAAACATCCCCTTGCTCCTTCTGGAGTTGAAGAGGCTTTAATCATTCACAAAATCTCCCAGATTACTTTTCCGCCCCCTCCTCTCTCTTACATGTCTTAAAAGGCTTGTCATGAGCAGTATAGAAAATGGGACATAGATTAGATTAAATGTTTCCATCTGGAGGGAATGTAGCTGTAAATTAGTGGTCTCAAAGAAAGTAGTTAAATGCACATAAAAATAAAGTCATCCTGAAACACCACGCTGCTTATGACATGACATTTAGTTATGTGCTCATAGACAGACTCTAACTGCTGTCAGTGGTGCAACATTTAGCTTTGCTGGAAAGTGTGAAGGACCTGCTTGCAGAAGGCATCAGTTACCAAAGGGGAGAAGGTCTTTTCAATATGGGTACAATTGCTGTTATTGATTTCAAGGTTTTGGGGTATTAAGTAGCTGACATTTTATAGTGGACTGGCATGTGATAAGAATCATTGTGTGTTTACATAACCTGAATGATTTTAAGAAATGGTACTTAAGTTTTAAACTCATAGCACTGCCCTAAAAAATGAACCTGTATGTTCTGGGGTTTTTAAAATAAATAATTTTTAATTTTTAAATATTTTTTAGTTTACAAAGAAACACATGCACAAAATGACACAGAAATGGTTTGCTCGAGCTGGGGACCAGGATAAATCCCTGAAGAATATCTATTAAATTAATAGTTATGAATATACCTGGCCAGATACTGCTTGAAAAGAATTTTTTACTAAAAACCACTACTTTGTAGAACCAAATCAGTCATGGGGGAGGCAGATTTTCACATTTTTAACAGTATATTCATATAAAAAAGAAAAGTTAGTGCTGCACGTTCAACAGTTAGTGCTGCACGTTCAGCATTTACAAATACCAATTTCTATAATTAAATTATCTTTGCTTTTGAAATGAAAATTGTAAATATATACACAGAATAAAAAAGAACCAACAGGAAAGTGAACAGTCAAAATTTAAACAAAATATTAAATGATAGGAGATTAACCTAGAAAAATGTGATTTTCTCTGTTTAGTGAGCTGAAGTGATTCACTGAAGGCTCAGATGATTTTCTGACCCTGCAGACTGGCAGGTGTGAGATCAGGAAGGCTTTATTCTGGTAGCAATATGCTTTATGTCTGCTCAGTTATCTGCATATATATATTACCCCATGTGACACCCTCACATGTGCTCTTGTTTCTTATACATCCTGGTCTGGAAATCAGAGCTTTGACCCATCGTGTCCATTGGCATGGGCATTTTTTTGTGCTTGAACATGTGCTACAAGCTGAGGTTGCCTGTGCTTAAACAAATTGTATGTAGACTATGGAGGATATTTAGAGAGGAATTAACAATTACATGAAGAATGCTGTTAGTAGTCTGCTAACGTCTGGTCACTGTTGTCCTTTCAGCAAGAAGGCACCTGATGGTACATTTTCAGGGCACAGGGCAGATCTAGCTCACTTCTACTGTGAGGGAGAGGTCAACCTGAGCTAGTTCAAGTGTCTGGCCCCATCAGAGCAGATTCAACTCACAGACCTGGCACAAAAAGAACTTTTGAGGGTAAAAATAAGAAGGTAGTTTTTCTGTGGTGTTAGTGGTTGTGATTAACTGATTGAAACCTGAGGAGCACAAGTTAGGGCGACCTGTCTGAAAATGGGTCTGGGAAAGCAGACAGGGGAGGAGTGATGAGGTCTTCCCTTATGGCAGCATCAGATTGAGTCAACTGCATCTGGAACAATGCTCTGTCGGGTCTGTGAGATGACTAAACTGACCAGGCAGTTTGATGCCACAGACAGGAACTGCCTCACTCCCTGCCCCCTGCTATTACTAGATCCTGCTATACCTTTTTTTATTTTTATCTTTTCTTTTTTTTTTTTTTTTTTTTAGGAGTGGGGATGGGAGGGAATTCTGATGCTCTCCTGACCCTTGGAGACCGCTCATGTTACTTATCTAGGAGAAAACTCTTTAGTTTCTTTCTAGTTCCTGGAATACTTTCTGACTGGTGTAGTGAATAGATGGGCTCAATGAGGTTTTGGGTGAGTGCTGTAGTCAGTAAAGGAATAAGAGGGGCAGGTGGTTGCCTTCTGGCACTTCACTACATAACCTGAAAGCCAGTGATTAGGAATCTAGCAGAGAGAGGAGGAAAAAAAGTAGAACTAGCAAATGCAATCAATTTTATGATATGGGGATGATTGTCATGGGTGTATATGATTTTGCAGACCTTTCATTTTATGTTATTAGTCTTTACTAATAGCTCTCTTGTTTCCAGACTTAAACACTAGGCAAGGTGTTATGTCTCACTGCCTTTTGCACAGCTAAGTGTACATTAATTTTTAACTACCTGATAATAATAATAATGTAAAATTCTGAAGAAATTTTAAGCCTTATTCATTACTGAGGATGATTTCACAACTTGTGAAGTGAGAGTCCTTGTGGGGTGGAGAAATCCTAGGACAACAGCAGAGAACCAAAGAAAATTCAGAAGCAGCATGCACCAACCTAAGAACGGGAGTATGTGAAATCAGCTGATCAGCTTGCATATTCAGATGCATTTTTATGGTATTTACGCCTAGGAGTTGATTTGCTGTGCTGAAATTAAAGGGGGGTGAGTGTGCTAAAGACATTCAGGGCTATTCCATCTTAGTTTGGCAGCAGGTTGAGAACTGTACTCTCCCTGCAAAGGAAGCCAGTCCATCCCAAATGGGATGGAGAGGATCTCCCTCTAGTTCTGTCTCAAAAGGTTTGCACTACTCTTCTTATGGTACTAGAAACTGATGCATTTAGAAAAAATAGTTTTCAAGGGCTTAAGTGGCAGGGAGAAGCAAATGTTAGGACTGGAACTTTATTTAAATCTGTATCAATTTCTTGTGATAAATTAATATTTCTGTGGTGCTGTTCCTTCTGATTTTCTTCCAGACTTTTTCCCCACATTTAACAAAGGAACTAATAAATAACTATTGTGCAGTTTCAGAGACAACAGGCTTTGGGAAGCTCACATAGGAATCACACCTAAACTGAAATAAAGACTTCAAATCTGCACTCTTTGTAAAGTAATATTTGAAATTTAGAAAAAACCTTAAATGACTGAAAAAATCATAGGATGACTCTGTAGGTTAGAACATTCTGCAATTCATAATGAGACTTGGAATAGGACTAAACACTGGTGATGACACTTCTACAGATGTAATTTCCACTAACAGCCAGGTTCTTAATATAAACATCATCCAAAAGAAAAATCCTCTTCATGTCTGACATTGTCTTCTTGCATAGGCTTAGTTTGTGCTGCTTATTTTCTTATGAACAAAGGGAAGATTGCTATGATGATTTTTCTTGTATTTCCAATGCAAGTGCACATTATGTTCAATTCTGCTCCTTTTGTAGGAACTGGAGGGTATACAAGGAAATGCTTTAAAATGCACTCAAGGCAGATCTACTGACATTTGATGGCTGTGTTTGAGCTCCAGGTGGGTGCACTTAACAGTGTAAAATGCTGTCTTACCTCCTAGATTGTCTGGTCTTGGGTTACATCTTGGTTCTTCTCCAAAAAAAAAGGGATTTGGAGTTGAGAGAGTGGGCAGGGGAAGTATACTTTGTTAACAGGTCTTAGTGCAATGCAAAAATGAGATATAGCTACCATCATATTCAGAAACCATGTATTGTATGTTCATTGTGTCCTTATTTATGTTTCTGTGGGGATATGCTATTAATCCAAAACTCCCCTGTTTTCTGGTATTAGTTTAAACTTTAGGGTGAAGTAGAAGCTGCAATTCTGAGTTACATCCAAGGTGTTGAGGGCAGGGGAAAATGAGCTGCAACTGTAGAGACTTTTTTCCCGTTGTTCACTCTCTGCTGTTAACTGATAGCTCAGAACCATGCCCTTGTGCAAAGCCCTGGCACTGACAGCAAGCTATTAGCTCTCAGCAGCTTGGGCACAAGGGGAAGGAGAGAGAAATATAGAAAAGCATTTTCAACAGGTGGGGAGATAAAAGATACTCAGGCTGGCTATGTGCATACAGATTTTCACTAGAAATCCTCAGTGTTTCACTTGAGTTCTGTGTGTAGGGCATTCACAAATATGAAGCAAATCTCCTGCTAAAAAGGCTGAAAATGGTATAGATGGCATTTTTGTAGTAAGTAATTGAAAGATAACACTTGAAAAAATATTTCGTTGAGGGTTCACATTGTTATTTCTCTGATGGCAAATCTGGTTTAAGAAGGCTGTAGTCCTTTCTGTTTGCAGATTCTTTCATCTCTTCTGCCCTTCATAAATCACTGCCTCCATTGCTGTGCTACTGTAACTGTTTTACATTTCTGTTCCCTCTGAAAAGTATGAGTCATATTATCTAGAGCTCATACCCTCTTCTGTTTTTAATCCTGAATCCTATTTCACTGATCTGGTTTACAAAATCCCCTGACGACTCATTGAATCCCATGATGAAGGATCAGGTTGCTTGCTACTTTAGCCTAACTAAACCTAGTGCTGGACTAATGAATTTTTTGCTTTGTCTCTGCCTTAGCACTTGTGAAGACCAAATGACTGGTTCTGGGAGATAAACAAGCAAGTGAAGCAACACTTGAAACAAACAGTTCAAAGCACATCCTTGTCTGTTGGTTTGTGATCCTCAGCTGGCTCATGGCAGGGTCAGCATAGGTGCAAGGGCAGAGGTGGGGGTGAGCAGCTGGACTGAGAGATGGGTCTCCTTGTGCTTAACCCACTCAGCTATAAAGTGAAGTGGCTCCTATAAGGAGCAGTCATGAGTGGCAGGTTGGTGAGAACTAACTCGAGATGGGTAAGTCAAGTTGTGAATGGGCAAATTTACTGCTGGAAAACAGTACTGAGGCACACCTTTGGTGTAAGCCCCAAATGGAACACTGCTGTGGGAATCACATTCCATTCATGCGTTTCTGCCGGGTTTAGGTAGTCCTTGGCTTCTTCCTTTATGTGCTACAGCTAAAAGTCCCTGATTCAGGAAGATATTTCTTCATTACATATTTATTTATGCCTTTATTTGGAAGAGACTTCTTTTTTCCTTTCATCATGTCAAAAGCTGTATTAATAGCAATCCATACTATATTGCTCCCCAAGAGCCTGATTTTGCTACCATAATTTACACAAATAATTTTAGTTTGTTTAACAAGTCCCAGTGGGAATATCTTCTTAGGAACTACATGGGTAGATAAGTAGTATATTCAGGGATTAAGGTTTAAACTTACTGCTAAAGTATCCCTTTTTGGGCACTTTCCTTCTTGTAAGGTCACGGTGCACATTTTCCTGTCATGTATGAGTTTGTACAAATCTCTGATTGACTTGACTTTTCTGGTTTAGCTCAATGGTGAATACTTCTGTGCTAAAAATATCACAAGTTGTTGTGAATGTTGCCAACCTTCTTTCTTTTTCATTTCCATTATGTAAAGTAGAAAAAAATAAATGGTTTATAAGAACACAAGTAATAATGTTCATATGGCTGACTTTGTGTCTGACATATAAGGTAGAGCCAATATCTATTCTAAGCAGATGGAAGAGATGGAAACTGGTGTAATTATTTTAATTCTCATAAACTCTATTTGTTTTAAAGGAGTAGGAATAACTGGAATCCAAGTAGTTTTACTTTCAGTGATTTTACCCCGGAAGAGTTTTAGTTGCTTGGATTAGCACTGCAGAGCTAATTGACTTGTCCTGTCGTGTTACTGTCAAGAGTATTTATGTTTAATTTTGTAAAATAAAGATATTTGTTTGAGTTTTGTGATTTTGCAATGCCCCTTGCCAAACAGATACTTCTTCTGAAGGTTACTGCATGAATTCAAGTGTCCTTGACAGGGAAATAGAGAATCTGCTCAGTTATTGTTCCCATATTTCCACTAATTAAAAGTGTGCTCAGTTTGTCTTCCTGTGTGTGTGATCAGCTGAGCTCTGTCTCCCAGGCCTTACTCAAAATCCTAGACAAACAGCATTAATAATATATGTACTCCTTTACAAACAGTGCATGCATCAATTAGTTTTCTTGTTTTTCTTAGTATGTTCATGGGTGTAGAGTAGACAATCCTTCATGCTGCCTTTCAGCTCTTCTTCCTGTTGTATCAGCATTTGTGAATAAACAGAATTTGCTTTCCCTGTGGTCTGGCTGGGGTTAACTCTCTCATCCCTTCTAAGCAATGCCTGGTAAGAACTGTAGAAGGTATTATTTTCTAAAAATCTGTGTAATTTTTGTGGTTTTGAGTGATGTCAATACACAGTCTATTTCTGAAAACAAATCAGGTGTCCTTTTTGTGTTTCTCATGACTTATGTAATTTTGAAAATACCTTAGATTTATTAACTGTCTGCGAATCACAGCTCTCTTCCCTCACAATGGTACTTATACAGAGTGAGTTTCTGATGGATCTATTCTTTCATCATAGAAACAAATGTACAAGGTGACTTATCTTTCTTTTATCATCTATATGATGTACTGTTAAAACAGAGAAGTGATCCAAATTGAACTCCTTGATTTTTGCACACAAAAGAACCTGACTTACTACACTGCATCACTATTTATATTCTCTAGCATTTGATTTTGCTGTACTCCAGAGCCTTATTTTGTTTTGGGAGAATAATGTTGTAAAAAAAAGATGGCTCTGTCATAAGGAAAATAATTTCATGTCAAACTCCAAACTTAAATTTTCTAATTTTGGAAAAGGGGTCTTTTCTCTTCCCAACTATCCAGATTTTCTGAACATCCCTTGTCCTTTTTTGCATTTATAAATCAAATGGGGATTTCAGTTTAAGCCTCATACACTGTAGTTTTTCTTCCCACTCTATCAAAGGTGCTACTTTTATTTATTTTTAGAATGCACAAAAACATTTTGTCAGTCTCTTAAAAATCCTTTAAGATGTAGCTAATCTAGGTTAACTGACATTTAATCAATTCCTTTATTTGCATTCTGACCTTAACTGTAGTGCTTGAAATCATCTTAGAAAGAAAAAACTATTGTATATGTTTAACTACAAAACAAAAATAGTAAATATAAAGCCTCATCAAAGAGATAATAAATTTGTTTATTCTGATAAAGAATAAATGAATCAAGAGATTTCAGCTATTGTAGAACTGAATGAGAACAGAGGAATGTATAAAATAGCTAAATACCTAAGAAGTCTCCCTAAAGAGGGTTCACATCCTAGCTGACAGAGGATGCAAACAGATGTTATCAGTAAAATGACTCAGTATGACTGTACTAATGTTAAAAGCCTAAAAATTCCATTACCTTTATTTCTGAGGATTGAGCTTTTTTTTTTTTCTTTTTGAGGAATATTCAAAACTAGCAATACCAGAAAGATTTATGATTTCCTAGACATGATCTTTGCTATAAGAACTGTCTGCATGAGAGGCTTAGGTATCAGAGATGCTATTGTATTCCCATATTTCTGTTCTCTAGGAAGAATTAAGGCATTTGTTTTTTTTGATAATTTCAAAGTTAGACCAATGCAGATGCTTCTAGTAGCTTTGGGTGGAGACTTATTTTGCAGGACTTATATTCCTAAGCAGTTACTAGAAAATGCCTTCTGCAACATCTCTGTGGGCATTTTTGTGGGCACTTTCTTTCCATGAGTCATTATGTGGTACTTGAAAATAAATCCTACACTGTGGTACAGCTGAAGAACATAAGATCATAATCATGCAATACACTGAAAGATGACTTTTTTTCTTCTTTTCTGGGTCATTAATAGATGGCCAGAATCAGCTGGGTTTTTATTAATGTGTTAAAATATACATTAAATTATAATCTTTATTCTGCCCCTTTTTTTTGTCACTGTCTAACTCTTAAAAGTTTTTCACAATATTCGTCTTTATTGCTGCTCTATGGAACAGATAGGTAGATTCTTCCTGGCCAGAGTATTGTGTGGTAAATAGATACCACCAGAAAGAGCTTTTATAATAAACAGATACTTTAGATGAACACATTGTCATGATCTTTTGAAAGATGATCTGCAGAAACGGTCAGCATCTGAAATAAGCTAGAGATATCTGTTGCTCCATGAATTATGGATCCACAAGCAGTAGTGTATAGAGATATGTGTAATGTCTAATTATTCTCCAAGATGGTCTGGCTGAAACCCTCTGCATGCATTGTGTTTTCCATCTGCTGTGCTGAGTGCCTGCAGGCACAGCAATGCTCTGCTGCTTCTGCCGGCACGAGCAGCCACCAGTGACCTTCTGCAGCCTCTCTGCAGTGTTACCAGCCTACAGACATAGCTGTAGTTGGACCATTTCAGGCAGGGACCATTTCAGCTAGGCACTGTGGGGAGAAGATTTTATTTGGCTAGGTACTCAATCATCTTGTAGATGTCGTTTCCTAGAGTTCAGCAAGGACTCTTCAGTAACCAAATGGCTGCAATAACCTTATGGGGCATCAGGCATTTGATAGTCCTAACCATACTTATACTTTTACCATTTGGAAAAAGTGAGACCATTTGAAATTTATCATTCTGCACATTATCAGGCAATAGAAATCCTCATCTGCCTGTGGCATTTTCATTGCTTCAAAATCTACAGATGGTTGACTTTTGGAATGGTTTCTGAATAGGTTCACATGCTTTGGGTGACAATGTGGTTTTATCAAAGTTTAAAACCCCCTTTACAGTGCAATGACAACTAAAATATCCACAGGCTGCCAAGCTTTTCCCTAGCCTGTATGTGCTACATGGATTATTGCTCCTGGACCTGTAAAACCTGTACATTAAAATATGAATTTTATAAATTACTGTATAACTTAATGCATCATTAGTGATTTTTATTGATCCCATGGAAAAGGAAAATCTCTGATGTGAGTTCTGAGGGTCTTGCTGGACAATTACCATTTCTCTTCATCCCACAGTCATTCTGCCTTGGTGTGAGAGTGCTCTGAATATCTGTTAGATATTTCCTAGAATGAATCATCATGATTTTGAAGGCTGAGTTGCATCATTCATATTGAATTATCAGGGAAATTTCAAAGATTTAGGGTAGTCATATAGTCTTTTGGGACTGGTGAATTGAAAGACTCTCAAGACCACACATACTGTTTCCTTATGTTTTTTGTTGCTTGGCTGCTATAGGGAGTTTACCCTTGGGCCAGTAGGACAGATTTGCCCAGATGACATTCTGTCACTAGCAACAAAGCCCACTGTATCCCCATGAGCATTAGAAATAATTGATGAGGAAGTTTGACTTTCATCACCTGCTCAGTGTGTGAGCTGGCTCTAGTTGTGTTTTGCAGCTTCACAAAACAGATTGGGTTGTCCTTGGGCACAAGATGCTGTATGATGAAAAAATTCAATAGGTTGTTTTTTCTTTACAATGATCATGTACCTTTGAATAAAGAAACCCTAGGATCTCCAACCTGTGAATCACCATGTGACTTTGAGCACAGATCCTAAGCACATAAACATTTTTTCCTATTGTATGTGATACATGGATACAGAAAAGATATTATTGTGGCTTTCAAGATTGGCAACTTTCGCATTCATTTGTCAAACCACTCTGTCATTTGAAGGGACTGGCTTCAAGTGTGCTGTGGGCACTTTTTTTTGGTTTGTTTTATGGGTTATGATTTACTGCTTGTGATTTTTAAAATTATCTGTCAGGGTACCTGTAGGCATTAGATGGCTGCTGTTTCTTGCTGGTTAGACAGATGATAATATTCATGTGATGACCCTTTTCTCATTTCAGGTACAAGAGACAACTGAGGAGATCAATAATGATGTTATTAAGAGTAGGAAACCCTGTGACAGAATCCTCTTGAATTGTCAGTGTTGCCTGTCAGCAATTTACAACTGGCACTGTCTGCTGACAGATGTAGTGACTCATTAGTGAAATCATTTGGAGAAAAAGAATTCAGGAATTTTTCAGCTGTCATCCGAACATAAATTTAAGCTCTATTTTACTCTTTTTAAATGAAATTTGGAAGACAAATTTGTCAGTGATCTCACCACACTTTTCCAGAGTTTGTCACATGATCTGACTGTTATAAAAGTTGAAAATCTGAAATGGTGTAATTTCTGAAGCTTTTTTTTTTTTAAAAAAAACAGCAGTTATTGCTTATGGGAAATAACAAGGGTTAGAAAAATTTGGACTTCCTTAAGTGCCTCCCAGTGAAATATTTAATTTCTTGTTTATTTTTCCCTATGAAATATATCAGGGGAAAGATTGAATTGATATGTAGATGAGGACTTGCATTCTAACCCTGTATGAAAGCTTAGGTAGAGGTAAAATTAGCATCTTGGTAATAAGGACATGACAATTTTTGCTCCTTAACTTGGACAATTTGGATCTACTGGTTCAATGAACATTCCCATTGACTGAACAGCAGATAACCAAGCTTATAGTTTTGCATATTATTCTACAGCTGTATTCAACAAGTCTTGTCATTAACTGAAAGAAAAAATATGGCCTGTTCTCTGGGAGAAGAACTAGTCTTTTTTTAACAATGTCTGCTTTCTCTGAACACAACAATGAATATAGCTTCATCTTCAAAAGTGATTTGATGTGTTTGAGAAGATCATATAATTGCCTTCACTTTTTATACATGTTTTTGATACCGTGTATGCAAGTCTGCTTGTGAATTAAGTAGACGTGAATTAGTAAGGAACATTTATGATTTTGGTCCCTTTTCAAGAACTTAAAAAGTCCCTGGGAATACAAAAACCATAACAGATTGCCTGAAAGTTTGCAGTAAACACTGGTTTGAAAAGCTTGTAACAACCTCCATCTGTTCACTGCACGCTTGAAAAGCCTCACAGAGCCTATGCAGTAATACAAAGATTCCTGTGAGGGCAGATCAGTTCTTGGGAGGATTGTTTAATTTCACTTGTGCTGTTTGGGGACAAGAAACTTCCTAAATACTTATTAAAAGGTTTTTTGTTTTGTTTTCAGTGAAGACAGTCATTCAAGTGGTTTACATTCTAGCATCTTTTTCATACTGATATGCATTGTAACTTGTTTCTTCTCAAAAGTTCTGCAACAGGTAAATGAGGAATTCTCAAGCATTAAGTGCATCAGCTTTTTGAACTAGTTTCTGACAGAAGTGATTCTCAAAAGGCTTTGATGCTGTGAATCCATGCATTCCAGACTTCAGTCACAGTGCTGTGTACAGGGCAGTGTTTGCAAATTTAAGTCCTGTGAGCATTAGGACCTCATGTAATAAACTAAAATAACAGTCAATACTATAAAAAGGATTTTGAAACAATTGACTGGGATATATTTTATATTTCACAAGAATTTCTATTGATCTGATTATTGTTAACCTGGATGATATCTGCATTGTACTATTTTTACCCTCTTGTATTTAATATAAAGTTTTTAGAGGGATTGACCTAAAAAATCTTGTTTTGTGACTCATCTATTTCAATTACTGTATAAATGACAAAAAATGAGAATGATAGCATACTTATTAGTAGCACTGCTTTGTATCATAATTAATTTTGCAAAGCTTTCTGTGGAATATATTCAGACATAGATTCTCATAAATTAATCTATTTAGGAATATTTTTAAATCAATTGCAATGCTTTCTATAATGACAGAAATTTTGCAAAATTTCTCTGCAATACATTCAGACACAGATTCTCATAAATTAAGCTACTTAGGCATAATTGCAAATCAATTACAATTCTTTGTACAGTGACAGAAAAGTTAAAGACACTAGCAATTAGCTCTGTGATAGCAGTACAATTTCATATCTTGTCATGTTAAAACATTCAGATAGCATATATTGTAACAGCACAATAGGTAGCTTTCCAGTATTTGGCTTTTCTGATAGTCAAATAACTTTCTGTTTGATAGCAAGAAAAAACTTTCCTTTCTTCTATTACCTGCCCCACAATAAAAATACCTGGCTTTCAGCAGGGAAGAACTTCAGTTGGTGTTATTCAGTTTACAAATGGTAAACTGTGGACCATGTCAGCAGCAGTTTGATTTTACTGTCACAACAACTATACTCTGTCATTCTGTAGAAGGCAAAACCCTAAAAAAAATAAATCTGAAAAACTCACACCAGGAAATTTCTCATTCTTTTTGATAGTACCTGCAACTGCCTAAAAGCTGAGGGGTTTGTAGGTAGTGGGATTATAAGATTCGTCACAGACTGAATTGAATCAGTGCTGATGGACTTGTTTACTTTATCATGTATTACAGGATATATCCATCATCTCTTGATGATTAAACCCCTGCCATGAGTTTTGGGGCCTGCCTGACTTGAAAAATGTGAACTCAGAAGCCATGCCTGCAGCTGACTAACATTTTCTTAGTAGTACAGTTGAGTGCAGTTTCAGTGTTGCCTATTCAGTCACTTAGATGGCTTCTTCTATCACTTTAGGCATTTAGATTTGTGTTTAAATATGAAAAAATCATGGTGGGCTCTCTATATGGTGTTTGGAGAGGAGTAGATCAAGTGAACCCCTCTGAGGAGAGAAATTAGATAACAGAATGAAATGCATTTCCTTTGGTACCAAATGTTTTGTACCAAAGATATCTGTTGATTCACTGTCTTTAGAAAGTGACAAGGTGATTGAGTTGGATGTAGCTTTGTAATGAATTTCACCTGAAGTTACTCTGGTTGGATAGACTGTTGCAGTAATGCTGTATAGACAAAGTATTGCCATTTCAGGAAAATTAATTTGTAAATTTGTAGATATTTAGCAGTCATATTTGTGCAAACACCTGTTTTTATGTTTCTTAGCATGTATCTCTGTTTAAACATCTGAATGAATGGTGAATTGTCTAATGGCTTTCTGATGTAGGTGCTAAGGATTAATTTTAAGAATTAATCTATCTCATGTAGCTTCTACCATGTCACATTTTAAAAATACAGTTGTCCTGAAGGGAAATCTTGTTTGTTCAAGCAAGCAATAGGTAGATTCTTCGTGGAGAGGTAGTTAAAATAGTGCTTGAGTGGTGCATAATTCCAGCAGAAGATTTGCTGCTTCAAAACATTTTGCTCACCTTGACACACCTTCTCTTTGAGCCTTTATCTGCAGTTAAGTGAGGCTTCCTTAAGCTTATCCAAAAGTTTCTGCAAAGTGGCTCTGTGGGAGCTGTTTGAGAGCTGTTGCTGTCTCAGATATTTAGACCAAAGTTCCATTCTGAATTGTAACAGTAAGATTATCACCTGGATTTAGGTTATTGTAATTAAGAAAGTCAAAAAGACATTGCTGTGACAATTTAAGAAATATCTTTGGGATGGCTTACATAAACATCTTCCTTAAATGAGACATGCATAACTAATATTACACTTTTGTATCAAAAAAGATTAGCTGAAACTTTTGAGGTGCTGTTTGGTTTTATGAGTCTATGATAAGTCAGTTTCTATTGACAATAGTTTAGGCTACTGCTATAACAGCAGTAACCCAGTGTTTTCATCAGGGCTACCTGAGTTCCTCAGAGATGTTTGAATCTACTTGATTATTTATTATATTGAAAATCCTGAAGTTCTATCTGTGTTCTTTTGAATTCAGACAGCTCTCCTGAGCTATCCCAATAGCCTGTGGGGTTATGTTTCATTAAATCTTTGGCAGATAATGAAGTATCACAGCCACAGAAGGTCCATGTGTGGTCTCCATGTGGCAGCCAGGATTGTCTCATTTCAGTTTTTCTCTCTAATAACCTTGCCTGAAGTAGCTGTGAAACAAAATTTAGTAGAATGAAGGGATTAGATGTATTAAATAGAGATTAAGTCTTCACTCTGTGGGCACTAAGGAATGTACTGAGAGTGAAGAAACAGCATAAGTATGTAAACTTCAGAAGCAGGAAAGGAAAGTGGAAATATATTGGTTTGCTAAAAGGGTTAGGTGTATAGTATGCAGACAGTATCCTTTACACAACTTTTCTTAGAAGTATTTTCTTTTTAATTGTTCTCCATAATTACCTTTCAAAACCCAAAATGCTTGCAATGGAACATGCATGTTAAGAAAAGTCTGAAATCATCAAGAGTACATGCAGAAAACACTGGTTCCTATGGAGTTCCTTAAGCGTGGAAAATTATGAAGTTATAATCCATTAATGTATAGGAACTATACTACAAATGTAGAATGGAAAATATTAGTCCCTTGTTACAGTCCATGTCTTTACAGATGATCCATAACCTTTATGGCACAACAGCACACAATGTAAGACAAACATTTGTCAGTGAGAATGAAAGATTGCAGAAGTCAATGAAGTATTTTAGCTCAGCTTTGATTTTTTTTTTCCATTAGTGAGGGAGGAAAAGCTATTCCAGACAAGCAGTTCTTGAAAGATATTTGATATTGCTGCAACATCAGCCAGATACGCTAATGTAATGCTCTGCAACAACTCAAGCCTTATTTTCCTACAGATGATTGCCTAGAATGGTTTATTTAAACTTGAAACCTGAAGAGATTTCTGGCTCCATAGACATTATTGGTATCTTTGTGTCCCTCATGCACCATGTAGTCAGAGATTGCTAAGATTATTAAGCACCTAATTCATCCCTTGGGGTGGGCTGATTAATTTGCCTTCTAAAATGTGTTAACCCAGAATCTTAAAATATACATACAATATACCCCTTCATGTATTCCTAGTGGCCACATGCATTGAATTCTTGCTCTGCATAAAATTAAGTTCCTCTGACTTCATTGTTTTGAGTGACTAAAACTATTAGCTCTTTTTTTAATCCAGCATTGCATGTATATCCCGTTTTTTTTGCCCATGCCTCCTGGTAAAATAAAAACAATGAAAAAAAAAAAGAAAAATAAAGTAATTGGTATCTTCTTGAGAGAAATAGTAATTTTTTGCCTATATTTAGACTGCTGTAAGCAATCTGCTTAGATTACTGGAAATACCACATTGCTCAATAAAAATACAAAATCTGGGGTGTTGGTTAATCCATATTTAAATTAGAAGTATATTATAACCCCATAACCTTTTACTAACAGTGTATTGGACTGATACTTTCATCTGTAGAACCAATGCCATTTTATTTTTACTATAGGATATGCTTACTTTGGACCTGATTTCTTTATATTCTATAAACTCCACCCCTCAAATTGCTTAAGCCTTTATCCAAGACATTCTTTTCCCATGAATAAAATTGCAGTTTTCATTTTTTAAATTTGTATAGGCATTTCTATACTATTTAAAATCCCAATAAGAGTTGACTCAGTCTAAGAAATGCAACTGCATTTCCCTTATTTTAGCTTTGTCCAAAAAAAATGATGGAAGTGTTCCATTACTATCAAATCACTTCTTAATGTCCTGCAGTTAATTTTGTCTTTTTTTTTTTTTCCTCCAGTATATTTTTATTATTTTTTAACCTTTGAACCAGTTAAGATGGAAAAAAAGAAAATAGTGTGGTGTAAAATTTAAATGAAGTTCAGACTAAGTAATCTGTTCCCAAGAGCAGTTGACCAAAACCAGTAATTACTTATATCATGCATGCCTTGAAAAGAAAGCAGAAGGAGACCTCCCCACCAAGACTTTCAGCTAATTTCTGTTATACATGTCCAGACAGTTCCCATAAATCTGAATGTCATAACACTGCAAGAGAGATAGCAGACAGGACTTTGAAATTTATTTCTTTGCTGGTGTTGCTAGGACAGAATTTCCAAATAGGCAGTAAGGCCTCGTACCACTGTAGTATCGCTGTGTAAAATAAGAATTGGTCATGATCTAACACAACCATGTCACTCAGAAAAGAGGGTGAACAGCTGTTGTGTTCAGTGAATTTATTACGAAAACATATTTTATTTTCCCATGAGTTTGACAGGGAGAATAAATTAGGTGAACAAATGAAATGTTTGATCTTAGGCTTAACCTTATACACCACTGAAAACTCCCAGAAGAGAGAAAGAAGTATCTTTCTGTCTTCTATAAGCAGAAGCTGCTTAAGCACCAGCAGTGTGCTTTCTGTTCAATTAATGTTGAAGCTTTTTAACAGAACAAGGTTGCAGCTTCCAAGTCCTTGAAGTGCATTCAGGTTTCTAATTCTCTCAGGTGTGTTAAATATTTGCTCAGGGAGTCTTTGTCCAAACCTTTATGTTTAGTATAGCCCATCTAATTGTAACCTCCCAGTCCTTCCTAGCCCATGCAGCCAGTAACTGGCAAACTGCTTAATAACTTGCAGTCTTGGGCAATAAGTCTGTGAAGAATAATCTGAATTTTTTATTTGACATTAATGAGCAGAAAGAATTGTAGACCTCTTGACATTCAAGTTGCTACACCACTTCAGCTCCAACCTCTCTAGCCTGTTGTAGAATGAGGATGTGAATGATAATGTGGGTTTTTTGCATGATTCCAATTTGATAAACCTTCATTACCTAATTTCCTAAGAGTCATGAAAGTGTTGTGTACCTTATCATAACATAAGGTGTATTTATCATAGTATATACACTGCACATATGGGTTGTATAGCTACCTAACTAAAAGACCAAGCTTACCCAACCATTTATGGTGTGATTTGGAAAGGAATTTGAATATTTTAATGAGAATTCAGAGAGCACATGGCTCTGCTCATATATTTCCAGTTGGAATAAAGAAGTCCAGACTTCTTTGGACTATTTGAAAATGCAGAGATAACAAGGGTGTTCATAGTGTTGCCAGTAACAATATCTGGGAGGTCTGAGTTAGCATTAACATGTGGGTTTATTTAAAATACAGTTAGCTATGGTGAATGCAGTGAAGATGTCTCAGTATTATACACAATATTTATTATACTGTAGTTTATATAACAGAATCCAGCCCAGAAGATCATGTGCAATTTTCATGTTAATTTTTAATTTCAAATGCTATTTATGTTTGAGAAAAATTGGCATACAAACAAGATGGGACAAGAACAGGGGATAAAAGACCTAAGAAAATGAGTTTATTGTAAGACTGTTCGGGGAACTCTATCCGTTCATATTAATCCTGGCCCAAAAGACTTGTATGCCACTTTTGAACAGCAAGTAGTTCCATGTTTGGTTTTTTTCCTGATAGTTCCATGTTGGTTTTGTTTCCCTGATAATTAAAAACTGTACATTTGGCATTCCAACCTCATTTTGGACCTTAGGCAAGACTTCTTAGAAGAGAAAGTCTTCCATGTGTCAGCTGAAACAAGGACATCAGTAACCAAATCACTCTGTAATAAAATTTGCCTCACTGCTTTTAAGAACTAGCAGATGGTTTCAACTTTATCTCCCACTGGAGACAAGCTGATTGAATTCAGTCTTTGCTTAATGGGTGTTATTTGTGCAAATGAAGATAAAGGAACTAAGTTAAAGACTGGCTATTCCTGTACAGCCAAGAAGCAGAAAAGGTTCTGCATGTGTGACCAACAGTATCATTTGTAAAAGCTGCTTTTCCATATCTTTGATGACTGGCAGTAAATGATATCTTCTCACAATGTGCAAGTTAGAGTGGTTTCCTACCTCACCAGTTACAGTCAGATTCAGCTATATATATAGGTATGATGAAAAGAAATTTTTAGCAACAAGTTAACCAAGCCCTCTTGATCCCTAAGTCTAATACAGGCATGTAGGGGACTGCTGAAAAAAATTATTCAAGCAGAAATTGGACTCTGACACAATCTTATGGATGTGAACCTTACTGCAGAAACAAAATTTACTGAGACTATGGTGTGCATCAGGGTTGGTTAGACTGACTCTGTGCTAACAGGAATACAAAGGGAAACCAGCCATTGTGGGCATGTGCTGTGTTACTTGAAATACAGAGAGACAAGGTTTGAAAAGTTAAAAAATACTGGACAAGTGAGAAATTGTTGCTGCAGGTTTCTTCTTCTCTCATTGCTACCAAAAGCCTATTTATTCATAGCATTCAGGCTTAGTTGTTGGACTTACATATAGTGTAACCCAGGAGAACATTTATATTTGAGGTTGAGTCAAGACCCTTTGGTGGCTTAGAAATGCAGAATCATCACTGAAAACACTTTGCTAGAAGGTCACAGCTTGTCTGGAAAGCAATCCTGCTTTTGCCCTGCTTGACCAGCACAGTGGGTAGCCAGTGCGTGGCTGGGATTTGTGGATTCTCCTCAACTGCTGGGCAGCCTTCCCAGCCAAAGACCCTGGAATTAGTCCTGAAACTTCTTTTCATTAGGATTTTAGAACTTTTTAATTTTATTTTGAATTAGAACAAAATGTCAGGCTGCCCGTGTGTAACTGGTCTCTGGTCCATAGCTGGGGAGGCCTCTGAGAGTTTGTGGGGACCTCAACTCTCTTTGCAGACAGTGCACCCACCAACATGAGAATAAGGACTATCTCTAGAAAGATCCCAGTCTTCTTTGCTCTGGCACTCGCCTCCCACATATCTCTACTGTTACAGTAAAGACAAGGCACAAGGTCACAACGGCATTATGATTCAGGTACAATAGCAGAGAATTGACACACAGAGAAACACTTTAATTTATACCATTGATCACACAGAAGCACACAGGCAGTATGTTGGTAGAAAGGACAAAGAGAGAGAAGACTGTTTTACTTATATTTTATAAATGTGTATATATGTGCTCCCATGCATAAAAGCAATTAGCTCTCTGAAGTGAACCCAATTCAGATAGAAAACAGCATGGCCAAATGAAATAAGAGCATATTTTTAATTGTTATTTGTATAGTATTCTCACTGTGTGAAGTCCTGCGTGGAGCAGCACCTTTCATCTGAATACCTGTAGAAAATCTGGGTAATGGAAATGCTTAAAATGGATGGAAATAGGAGTATGAACCACACATTAACTCTGGCAAGGCGACACAGTTTTGTCAGAGGTCTGGGCTTGATCCAGACATTTTTGAATTTAGATCAGATGCCCACAGAAGAATGTAGACTGGACTGGTGGAGGTTCTAGTTGTCCAAGAGTGCAGGATGCACACTGTACATATATGGTGAAGGCTACATATCAATAAGAGCCAAGATTAACAGTTGTCCTCATCAAGATAGGCTTGTCAAGTCTACGCCTTGTACATCTGTGGTTAAATCTGGAGTTCATGTCTTCTTATTTGGCTGCAATTATGCCTCAGAGTCTGTTTCAGGTCAGAAGTCAGGGTCATTCACTGTGTCTGTGTACATGGGTGTTAACTCTGCCTTTGCTTCCAGGAAAAGAGAATCTTAGTCAAACTATGAAGTTTGAGACTGATGGGAAGGAACAGGCTCTAATATCTCAAGTCTCCAGGAGCACACTTCAGAGAAAATTGCATCTGTTCTGTACGTTTTGTATTCTTAATGAGGAAGTCTCTTTGTAGTCAAAATTGTTGTGACCTTTGTAAGTGAAAGTGGTGCTAGGTTTCCTCTTTAATTGCTGGTGCCCTAGTATCCCATTATGAAAATGTATTCTTACAAGTAGCATGCATTAACTGAAATGATGTAGGAGAAAGTCAGGAATATGCACAAAAATATTTGCAGAACTCTTTAAAAAATGTTTTTTTACAGAGTGGGACTTGTCACTTGGGTGACTATTTAATCTTGTGCTCAAGCAGAACGCAATATGAGACATACACCATTCAGAATGTCTTCAGGTATTTTCAAAGCTTTGTCATTCTTTAAAGCAGTACAGAAGGGGGAGGGACACTGGGAGACACAAAGCCGATCAAAGGTGGAATAATGAAGGGACAAATGTTTGAAAATCATTAAAATGTTCACAAGCTGCAAAGATGTAGAACAACTGCCAAACTGATTCAAGGAAGGGCATCTAATCCTCTTAATCTTCTGCTTCATTAGGGGAAAATGCTGGACAAGAGGAAACATTTTCTGTGTAGTAGAACAGGGTAAGCACTTCAGTAGAGGTCTGCTCCAGGCTACATGCTGAATGGTGACCTACTGAAATTATTTAGACTAAGAACCATGACAAGAATTTCACACTTTGTCTGTCTAGAAAAGCAGCTCTATCATGCACACGATCTCAAGCGTGCTGAAGTATTTATATTTTGTACATGGTCTTATTTTTTTCAAGATTTATATGTTTTTTGTCCACCACATGTTACTTTTGGAAATGTGAATAAATGTTCATCTTCTTGGCAGAAAATATCTTTATTCTTACCTGTTTGCATCCTTTCTCCTTGGAAGAAATTATGTGACAAAATCATTCACATTAAGCTTTTCTGATGTTGGCAGGTATGGCTCTTGCTTTTAACTGGTTTTGCTGTTTCATTTTATTCTATTTTTGCATACCATCAAAAAGATACTAGGCTAATGAATCTGAGCATATGTTTAGCACTGTGTTATATATTGTATCAATATAGATAGTACAATGCTGCCTCTGTTAAGGGGGAAGGAATTTACAGCTTTGCATTGATATGCTTCAAAGATTCTGGAGGGTCTCTAACACATCCAAAGGTATTGTTTCCATATGTGCTGAATATTAAATTGTTAATGTTAAATAAATTTGAGTATGCTTTAAAAGCACAACACCTCACAGGATAAGAATGCCCAAAGCAGTGGCAGCTTAGCAGCTGCTGGCAAAAGGCTGTGACTGGCAATGACTGGGCAAATCTGGTAAGCCCAGAAGACTAGGAAACAGAAGATGGTGGATAACTAGAAGATTTTTACATGTCATCTTATGTTTTTTCAGCACACCATAGTTTGTCAGCCCTTTGGGAGGAAAGATGCAGCAGCCACATTAAAGCTTTCTATAAACAGTTCAGTTTCTCTCAAGCCAATAAACACAAAATTTACACACGCTATGCATTATGATTTATTGCCTAGAAAAGACCACAGTGGAATTTCATAATAAGGATTTAGACTATAAAATTTAATAGAAATATAGGTATCTGCAGAAATTACTGTAAGATTGTTTAGACTTCAAGAGTGAATCCTCTCTTCTGCATGCATTTTTAATAAGTCTTTAGCATCCTATAGCCAGCATGACACTTTTATTAAATTGAACAACTCCAAAATCGGTTAGAAATCGTGTAGTTCTAATTTTTTTCCCCTGAAGAATTTTGTATAAGGAAATGGTGAGTTACTGTGGCAGGTTGCTACCATTCTCTTGATCTCAGCTTTGGAGAACAGCCATTCAGGATAGTGTAGTTTGCAGGAATATTGAATGCCTAAGTCTGTTTGAGAAAAGGGCCTTCTCCTAAGAAAGCAATGGAGTGGACTATGATGAACACACCATGGAGGAGTGGAGGAAGAATGTAAGGATCATTATATATTCTAATGAGATGGGTATAATGAAATGAGGAGTTAATCTAGCATCTTTAGGAGAGGAAACTTGAGCAGAAAGCATTGAAATAGGTGACTCAGAAGGAGAAAGATCAAACGCAATCAGAATCTTAAATCACAAATGGCTCTGACAGACAGAAGGTTATTTTAGGAATAAGGATAGACTAGTGATAGGGCACATCTGCAAATTTTAGTTTGGATCAGATTGGTCTGCTTCTGAAGTTAATTTCCTAGTCATTCCCACAATCTGTGCTGTCTTTCACACAACAAACTAGTTTTGGAGGATTTTAAGGGAGTACCTTCTGTATGGAACTAAATCCAAAGATGGTCTCCAGGATTTCTAGTTATTGCATTCCAAATGCTAGTGGTTGTCAGTCAACAGGTGCAAAGCAGAGCTTGTTGGAATAAATGCCCCCAAAACACATAAGACGTGACCACTGGTTCTCAAAACTAATATTTTTCTCTACAGATCAATTCATATTCTTGTTAATGAAGATGCAGTCAAAGACAGAAGGAACTGTAGAGCTCCTTCTGCTTAGTAAAGAAGGTACTTTTTATTTGCTGGAACAATACATTGACCAAACTGAAGTTCCTCAATGGGAAGGAGAAAGCAAACCTGTGGAAAAGTGTCAACTAAGTACTAAAGAATAATGTGCAGACCTACCTGAATGAAGAGATCCTTGCAACTCCTTGCTGCTGTATTAATTGCCTATATAGCACTGGCACAGACTTCAGTACAATACATAAAAATAATGGGGGAAGCCAATTTACAATTTGCAGAATCTCATTTGATAATCAGTTTAAAATAATTCTTACTGGCCTTGCAGACTGCAAATTAAGAATGTGGTTATGCATATATTTTTCCTCCATCCTGAATGACTTGTTTACTAAAATTTGTAAATGGATTCTATTGCAACATTTATTTTGATAAATCTCTGTCTTGAAAGGTGTGAGTGTTAAATGTAGGTTAATCGAGCAATCCTTTACTGTGAAAATGTATTCCACAGGGCATTGAAGTGTTGCAGGAAAAAGCTCTCTGATAAAATAAGCAATGAAATTGGAATATTGGCTTAAACTATGTTTTCAAGAAATAAGTTACCCTAAGGCTGATGTTTGAACGAGCTGCTATTATTTGTTGTGTGTACCAGTCATATCCTGATGGAGAGTCTAAACTTATTTAAGCTACAACTGAGTGTAGAATTCCTTGGTACAGTTGCAGATACAATTAAAAAATAAAAGATTCATTGGCATTGCTTAAATTTTACACTTTGTGTTTTCATAGACAGCAAGTAAAAGAGAATATTACTTGTCATTTCGTTTGAATATTGAATGTCTTAGTTCTGTGCAGCTCTGCCTAGACATCCATTTTAGTTTTAAACAAAGGTTTGAAATATCTCTTTTTTATAATTAAAGCATTGCCTTTCACACAGATGAATGCTTTGGTTCTGCATTTCTTTATTATTTCACTTGAAAAACTTCCAGCTAAGCAGATAGGGATACAGTTATAGGGCAGATACAACTGCCTGAGATAAGAAATACCCACTGATAATGCAACAATAAGGAGCTTCTGTGATGACATTCTTCCAGTATGTTAGTATTCCAGTATTCTTCATATTTCA
>NW_008679696.1:44679-55721 GCF_000695815.1 Acanthisitta chloris | reverse complement strand
AGAACAAAAAGCATAATGTTGAGCACATTAATTCAGAATTTTAAAGCAGCATGTGTGATGATGTGTGTTTTATGACACCATACTATGGAATGCTGCATTCTTTGCTAAAAGAGATATGCTTGAGGAAATTAAACTGAGTATTTGTGGAAGGTAGAGTTTCTTATTAGTGATCAATTCATAGATGGATTTCCAAGATTCTCAAACTGTTTCCTGAACAGTCTAGTTTTAGACATGGGCCACAACAAACCCATGCAGTGCTACAGGCTGGGGAAGAGTGACTAGAAAGATGCCCAGTGGAAAAGGGCCAGAGGGTGCTGATTGACAGCCACTGAACTTGAGCCAGCAGTGAGCCCAGGTTGTCAAGGAGGGCAGTGACATCCTGTCTTGTATCAGGAAGTTGGATTAGGGCTGAGGGAGCTGGGGTTGTTTAGCCTGGAGAAAAGGAAGCTTGGGGTGACCTTAACACTCTCTACAATTACCTGGAAGGAGGTTGTAGCAAGGTGGGAGTTGTCCTCTTCTCCCAGACAACTAGCTACATGATGAGAGGACATAGCTGTGCCACAGGAGATTCAGTATGGACATCAGGAGGAATCTCTTCATGGAAAGGGTGAATGAGGTTCAAAAAGGGAACTTGCTGGATCCTGCATTTGATCTTAGAGGTCTTCTCCAACCTTAATGATTCTATGATTCTAAGATTAAACATTGAAATGGACTGCCCAGAGAGGTGGTGGAGTCACCATCCCTAGAGGTCTTCCAGAAAAAATTCGATGTGGCACTTTGTCTAGTTGACAAGATGATGATCTCAGAGGTCTTTTCAAACCTAAACCATCCTGTGATTCTGTGATATAGATATTAGCTTTCAGATTTAAGTTTGAAGCATTTAATAAAGGTATGTTATGCCATAGCTGTAATACAGAGACAGATACTATATATAATTTGTCTGATAATATTCGTTATTATAGATTTTTGCAGCTTTCTGTTTGAGGGTAAATGAGGGAAAAGCAAATTAAATGAAAACTTGAATTTAGATTACAATGAAATAGTGATAATTTCCCTCCTGGGCTGCTTTGAGGGATATTTCTGTCTACAAAAAATACAGGCATGTACGTTTTATGCATTGGGTATGGGAATGTGTGCAGGAAGAGAGAAATATCTGTAATTCTACTGTGGTCTATACCTTTAACGGTATATACATCTTCAAAAATAGATCTGAAAGTATCACCTTAACCTTTTGCCTATACATGTCCTAAATTTGAAGCATGTGTGCCTACAATCTGATGCAAAATTTTATTTGCATGGTATTCAAAAGAATTAGGAGCAGGCAAACCAGGGGAAGGAACTCGGGGAACAAAGACAGGAGTGAATAGGGTAGACTGTTCCCTCATATTCTCTTGGAAACTCATCTTTGCAGGAGAGATACAAAAAAAGAAAATACGTTTTCCATAATCAACAACCCTTTTACTTTCTTCTGTCATATATTGCCTAAAACATATCTTTATATGGAGTTATGGATATCTTTACTGTAGATCCCCATACCTGGCATCTTGCAGAAGAAATAATGGCTAAAATGCAGCTAAAGAAAGAAAAGAGAGATGTTATAAACTAGTGGCTAAATGGCAAAGATGCTAGAAACAAATAAGGTCTTCATATTTTACTATGTTTCACTTATTGTCCTTTTGTGTAATATTTGGTTCATTATTTGTCAGTGAGGATGAAATGTATATATATTTCAATAATCATGAAAGATATCTATTTTTCACATTGATATTTTATGTTTTTGCATTTTCCTTTTCACTGCATATTTTTTCTGATGTTGTAATTAAAAAGTAGAAATGGTCTTAATAGATCAGATATTTGATCTTAATTGATATTTTTTTTCTGACTGTGGTTGTTATTGCACACTTCTGAAAAAGATGTAAAATTCTCATTAGTTGCTCACAGTGCTGTTTTCCTTTGTGCTATCTGCATACCACGTGATTTAGGAAAACAAACTGTATTTAAGCCTGAAGCTGCACATTGTGAAAGTTCCACGGGGTGAATACATTGTCCCAGTCAGTGTCCAGTGCCACATGCTCCAGAAAAAGGTGTATGAAAAGCAGAAGTGGACAGCTATTAAATATCATGACCACAGATCTTATCTCCCAGGAATCTAGTTAGTAGCTGCTTTACTGTGGAAGGATGAAGATTTAGCCCCCCCCCAAATTTTAATCCTTTTTAATATGCAGGCACATTTTGACAAATTGGGAATTGAAACATGGCATTCCAATTTTATTCTGCAACATAAATTTATGTAGCTATTTAAAATGCACCCATGAAAAAGTACAGCAAACAAGTAGTTGTACTACATGCACTTGCTCTCATTATCTGGGTAGAGGAGCTGAGCTTTTAAAAATATTACATTAGCTGCCATATGAGATTCCAGAAACATTTCTGTGAAATGGGACAGGTGAGAGGCGATTAGTGGTAGGATGTATATGTAGTCCATAGACAGGAAGAGAGTTTTGAAGGAATATTCTTGTCTTTTACAGGCAAAGCATGAAGAGACTTATAAGGCTTGCATTAGTATTACAACTTTTTTGTCACTGGTTTGCTATTTTTCAGTCAGAGCTATTTCAGGGAACTGTAATGCAATGTTTCTTTACACAGCACAGTGTTTACAAATTGTTTGCAGAATCATTTTCTTATTGGAGTCCATGTTTGCTATCTAACTCAGGTCCATGAATAATCAGCTTAGGGTTACCTACTTTCTGGGGGTGTAGAAGTGCTCTGGGATAAAATCAAAGCCTATAAATTCAGTAGACAAGCTTAATTTTTTTTTTATTATTTCTTTGTTGAGATGCTGATGGTCTTAATCTTTACCTGGATGCTGAAATTTTCATTCCATATAAGCTTTTTAGGTTCAGAACTAATTCTCCAACTAAGAAAGCAGCCAATAAATATGTATGTAATATATAATTTCTATCTTTATCACCTACTAAACCTTTGACCCTCTGTTACACACCTGCCCTGTTGTACATGGAGCTTTTATCTTGCCAACACTGAAAAATGGATTAATTTCAAAGATAGAATTAGTGCTATTAAAAGATAATTTAGTATATTGCTTGTGAATTACAATAGCAGAGGTCTATGTCCTTTACTGGCTAATCTTGTGATTCAGTTCAGAAGATGCTACAACCTCACATGAAGGTACATAGAATTCTTGTTGGAGAACTGATGCGGTGAAAACTGGGATTTGTTAGTGCTGGTGCATACGACGAGGTAAGAGCTACCCAGCCATTTTCATGCAAAAAATTTGGATGTTTTAACTGACTAAAGTTTATCTCTGTGTCTAACTTTTCATCAGTAAATAAGGGTCAGCCATCTGGCAGTGATAAATTTGGCTGGAATGGATTCCATCTGCTAAAATATGATGTAAAAATATTCTGCTCTTCCATGGCACTGGAAACATATGACATCTGGGATTAGAAAAAATAAAGAAGCTTGAAATTGGAAGGCATTGACAAAACGATTTCCTTTCTGAGGAGCTGGAGAGGTGCCATTGAAGGGTGGGACTAACGACAGGCTGTAACTAGGGTTTATCTGTTCACAGATGAGTTTTTTCTAGATGTTAATGTTAACTCAGAAGTTAAAACACTGAGTTCACTCTTTCTCTCCAACCTCCCTCTTTGGTCAGCGGAAATTATTAAGTAGATTTATGGCCAAGGGAGTCACCTATCTGAGTACATAAAGATGTAGGTCTCTCATGTAGACATGGAATTTCGTGTCACCTGGCATCCAGCTGTTTACAGCTGTGTGGCTTGTGCTTTACCAGAAGAGCTGGAAAAGTAGGAAAGCTTGGAAACTAGTGAACAAGGAAAAGCAAAAAGGCTTTGCATTGCTTTATCTACAAACTGAAGCAGGTACTTTCTATTTTGGTGGATCATTGTAAATATATCACAATAGAACCTTCAGAGATCCTATTTTTCAAGGCACTGAGTTTTCCTGAAGAATGAAGAGGTACACTGTAGAGCCAATGTTAGAACCTTTTTTTCTGCCTTTTCAGTTTACTAAGACATGAAGCTTTATCATCAAAATTCAGGGTCTTTTACATAGACAAGACCTGTTCATACTGGAAAATTTGTGTTTTCTTGTCCATGAGTGGCTGATGCTGCCAAGAAAAGACAGCAAAGATATAACCCATCTATGGCTCTCAATTCCCCAGTAGCAAGATAAACTCTATTAAATGTTTTAGCATATTTTTCCTCTGCATTGTGCAGTTTTGAAAGCTGAAAGTGTTACATGCATTCAGGATACAGAGCAATTGTAAGGGATTTGGAGAAAAACTGCAGGTCTTCCATGTGGGAACAGTTTCTCCAGGGAGCCTACATCCTCATAGACATTGTTTCCAAAATACATCTTCCAGTTTAATTTGAGGACATCATTTTAAATTAAGAAACCGTTTGTAAGGAGTGACATATGGAAAACTCTGATCCCGATCCTTTTTTTCCTGGGGCAAAGCAAGCTGCTTTCTAAATTATCATGTCCCAGAGAGGAAAGATGTGAAAATAAGGTTCTGCATTTGACCCTGTCCTGAAGACTGGAATTGCAATGCATCCTACAGAATTACTCAACAGACACCATGTTAGTATGAAGTTCTTTTCATAAATCTAGGAAGCAGTATGCCAATGGCTGCTGTAATGTGAACCAGTGGGCATTTTGTTTTAGAGTACTCTGTACAAGTTAGTTTTCAAAAATCAATCCTCAGTAATTGGTTTAATAGTTAATAATAACTGACTACTTTGGTAGAGAAGCTATTACCTCCATTAGAATGTCTGTAAGTGTGAAAATTGTTCATTTGTGACCACAGCCAAGAGAAAGGTTTTAACAACATTTTTTGCTTTACTTTTAGCAAAAGGCAATTAAGCGAGAAGTTTGTGCACATTGGAATTTTTCATTAGATACACCTTCTCCACTCTTCTTTTTTGTTGTTGTAGGCAGTGATATAGTTGCTTTGTGAGTAGCCAAATCTCACATAAATGCATTAATTGCAGTTCAGTGAGAATCGCTGAGCTTAAGAAACATTGGGGAATAGTGTAGGATTCAAGTTAAGGCAAAGAGGCTTGGACTAGACATCCACTTTTGTGTGTATAATGACATATTAAAAAAAATCTGAGTAATTTTAACATAATCAAAAGCAAACAGAATGAGTAGAAGTTTAAGGCTGAGGGTTCCTGAGAGAGGGATTTAGCTGCAATTTTATTACATTTCAATAAGGAGTACATGTGCTTAAATTAGACAATTGCTCACTTGTTTTGCTGACTCAGGTCTCAGTAAAAATACTACTGCGCAAAATGTTCAAAAATACTTTTTTAAGAGGTATAGATATTTGGTTTCACAGAAGTTTTCCTTTTGTGTTTAACTGCCATGTATTTTCACCAATGCCAAGTAGAAGCCTGATTTTTTTAAAGCATTTTTTTATATGCATATATCTGTGCTTGATTTCTTCCCCTACTCTATGGGTGACTTATCTTACTTTTCCCAAGGATTCCTTTCAGTTTATAACTTCTTAGCGTTCAAGTTGTGACATGTGAAAATCAACCTCAACTTATATTTAAGCACTTGTAAAATATTAATGCCTTGGCTAACTCCCCAAATTACCTGTAACCCCACAAAGAACATTTATTTGAATCCAAGTAAACACATAAAAAAAGAAAAGACAAAAATATTTAAAGGTTTGCATAGTGTTAGAACAAGTGTCTCATGTATTCTCTTTTCTGTTATCTTGCTTTAAAGAAAATGCTAAACATGTTTCAACAATTACTGCATTGGACTGAATGTACTTAGTTGCACAGAACCTTCACCTAATTTATGAAAAATTAAATCTGGAAAAACTAAACATGATTGATACAGAGGACGTCAATACTCCAGTGCAAGATGCTGATGTTCAGAATGTAATGTTCATTTCAGAATTTAACAGCACAGCGTGTTATAACCCACTTGTTTTCCTCACTTATTTTTGATCTTCTTTGATGCCAACATTCCAGTCCATGGGGTATAGTCTGATATAAATATCTAACTAATATAAAGGCATTACTAGATCTAGACCTTTGTGAAACAGCAAGTAAATTGAAAACAAACCTGGTACTTCCACTCTCTTCTCAAAGATTGCTTCATTTCAAATAGTTGCAGTATTAGTAGAATAAAAATCACATCAAATATTACTTCATCCTTGCCTGCCAGCAGCTTAAATCCCATTTAATTTTTTTTTTCTCTGTGTGTGTGTGTGTTAGCAGATTGCCTTTGCAGAGAGCTTTCGGGTTTGTTATTTGTCTCAATTTGCTGAAGTAGCTGAGTATGGTCCAAATGGAAAAATAAATCACAAAGAAAGCTTATTAGGAAATGTTTATATTGTTGAATTAGAAAGCAGTAGGCCAGTATTTGTTAGGCCAGATAAACTGTATATTCCTGCCTTATGGGGAGACTAAAAACTGAATAAAATTTTTACCTTGGACACTCTAGTTTTTTTCCAAAGGTTAAGCTGATACAGCAGTTATTCTTTAATTATTTATGGATGAGACATGTGAAATGCCTGCCAAAGTTAGCAGAGAGAAAATAATGGCTTGTATTAAACATTTGACCTTGAAAGCAGCTCTGATTGAAAATAATTACCCAAGTTTTAAAACCTTTATTTCCTGTTCTGGTGGCAATGTCCTTCTTAAGCTGTAATAAATTGCCCAATCATTTTAGCATCAGATTAACTTGACTCAAGTGTTTATTTCACATTAAGCTTCAACATTACTGATCCACTATGTAAAAGTGATATTAATTATCTTTAGGATTCTTTTTTTTTCTTTTTAAAATCCAGACAGTCTTGGTGGTATAAATTTTCATTGAGTTTACCCTCAATGTTCCATCGAGGCCAGATGTCATTTCAACTTATCAAAATCTTAAAATTAACTCTGAATTTTCTGCTGACCTCTGTGATGTTTTGGTATTGAGCAGGTGCAAATGAATTCTCTTAGACTCCTTTGTTATGTCTATCTGTGTTGTCAATCTAGTTTACATTAACATCTGGAAAATGGATATGGGAAAATTATTGGTCTTGTTAATTATAATTAGCTGTCAGTCTTCTCAATGAGAGGTATTTTGGTCATTAAGTGAATAATATTGGCTCATGAATATTCCTGCATATAATAGATACTTAAAAATGAATTATAAATTTTTTGCTTTCAAGATTAACAATGCCACCATAACCACTGTGTGTCGATTTATGTGGGTTTTGTGTTTTGGCAAACGTTTTGCCTCAAGGAAACCAGGTGTAGATTTGTGAGGTCCTTTGATTAATGTCTGTCTAGTAACATCACTGGTTGCTTTGGGCAAACTGTTCTATTAAAGGAAACCTTGCTGACATGGAAAAGAGAATTGCAACTCTGGTCTGCATGAGATTTTAATTACAATAAACAACAATTAAACAGATTATTATAGCTGTGCAATTATTATTCTGAAGTTGACATTGTGTCAGCACCTTATTTTCATTGCTTTGTAATCAGTCTGTAGAATTTGCCTTGAGCTAAAATAGAAACTGTTTTTAAAGTCAACACCACCAAGATTTAAGATAATTTATTTTTGTAATTTGTTTTAATCACTGGAAAGATTTACAGAGCTTCCATTCTGTTTCTTGCTTATTTTGTCACAAAGACATCAGAAATTATTTTGTGTCTATGTGGTTCTTAACAAGCCAAATTCTGTTGTCCCTATGCAATAATCTTCCCTCTGACTGTGAATTAATCATGCTTTGCTGGTCTACTGTAATATGTGCTCTAAATGTATCGATGCCTTGTAAAGAAAACTGGTGGAAAATATTTTTTAAAATTTCTTAAGTGGTCTAACGGTTTCATTATATATACCCATTCTGTCTTTGAGGGGCAGAGAAACTAATGGAGACTGAATCTCTCACTTTGAAGAAAATGCATCTCCTCCACAGCCCATATTTATCTTTGAATAGCAGTGACAATAACAAGAGGATTTTCTAGGGATTGCAGCTGAAGATACAGTTGCTAAATGTGATCAAGATGTCAGTTTTTTTATACTTTCTTTCTTCTGCCTATCCACTTCTTGCTTTAAAAAGGTAGAACTAGCAACATAATTGATGGAGAGGCTATAGCATTTCTAAATGAAAAATAGAACTTTGGTAGATTTGAACTAAATACCTTTGAATACAGAGACATTTTCTTCTCTCCTAAATGGCACTTTGTGGTAATTGAGCAGATTTTATAGGGCCAAAATTAGTCACAAGAGAACTCTCTGTATTACTCTCTGAAAGCAATGGAAGCACAATGAGAGTTTTGAGAAAAAAGAAAAAATTAATTAAGGAAAGAAAATATCTGGGGAGTAGTTTAGCTTTGATATGCTTCAGTTTTTGGGCTTAGCTGCATGATGACTGCAGTGAGACTAAACCCGCAGACTGGCTCCCAGTGCTGGCAGCCCAGCTGGGATCAGCCTTTGGCAAAAAGGCAAGGAAAAATAAGGGGTCTGCAAAGCTCCAACTGCAGACTGTGTCAGCTGCTGTCAGAAACTACCCAAAAGAGGAGGAGAACTTGCAGGTTTTCACAGCTTTCATAGTAAACTGCTGTTTGAAGAATGCAGAAGGTACTCATTTGGAGGCATTCCTTCTCACCAATGGAGACAAACCAGGCTGAAGGCTGCTCTTCTGTCACACTTTGGAGAGGGCCCACAGAGCTTGCCAACAGTGAGTTTCTTTCATTTTATCGTCTTCAGTAAATGGACCCAGAAGAATTCAGAATAACAATGAGGAAAGTCACCTAAGCCTCAATAGAGTTAGAGTGCCAGCTGCCTAACAACTGAGATAAAGAAGAGCAAATGGTTTTCCAGTGCTTTGGCTATGTTTTTCTTATACGTGGTGGAACAGAAGCTGCTGTAATTGCAGGCAAGAAACAAATTTGTGTATATTCACATTTCCATTGGTGACCTTATGCTCTGTGAAACATCCACCACCAGGGCATCATTCAGCACCATGGTGCTTTGTTTGTTTTTCTGGTATTCTAATATTACAGCACTGGATTGAAATGCTCTGCTAATTGGGACATGCACAAATCAGTGGTTGTCAAAAGCAAAAATGCTACTTATCTTAGAGTAGCAGGAGTTCTCTCGGCACACTGGCTTTATTTACATCATATAGCTAAGCCATTATCCATCCCTTGTCTTATAGTCTTGCACAGCTCTTTGTCTGGGGTCAGTGGGCAACTGGGGTGTGGCTCCTGGGAGCCTCTGTAAGCCTTTCCCTTCAAATACAAGGAATTGGCATGTATGTGCACAGAAAGGATACTACTAACCTCAAACCTTTAAGCTGTTTCCCATGAGGTACACCTGCATTAGCAGCAGAATGTGTGTATGAAAAATAAATCTCAAAAAGCTCTGATTAGTGTAAGCAATTTTTTCCATTGGTAATTATGTAGCTACATTGGATATTGCACAGCTATAATTATTTGGGCCCTGACATATTTCTGTCTGTCATATATAGATACATAAGGATCTTGAACTCTATGTATATCATGAATTTATTTGAGGAATAATAGATACGTGTAAAACCTCTCATATTTTCTTTATGTGAACTTCATGGATCCTAATTAAAACCATGGGCAGCAATCTGTATTTCCTGGCTTTTGAGTATTTTAATGTAACTAAATGGTCATCATAATGAAGGTTTTGTATGATAAAATTGTTCTCCAAAAGTTACCTTTTCTATGCCAAGAGTTGTGTCTAAAATTGGAATCATTCGACCCAGAAATGTTAAATTTAATTTAAGTTTTATTAGATTACTGGATAATTAAGACATCATTATTATTCTGGTTTTTGCTGTAGAAATGTAGCTGGTTGAAATTTTTGCTTGGAAGTGGTTAATTTATTAAGTGTTTTCTGGCTACATTATGGACTTTTAAAAAAGCATATTTGAACACCACTCTACAGTTCACTTCTGCACACATGGTTTGTCTGCATGTACTGTCATTCTTTCATATCTGTTGATTTTCACTCATGATGGAGAAAGTGATGTTTTAATTTCCACATCATTTAATTGTAGGACTGTTAAAGTTACTGAAGAAATTTCAGCAACTCATTTAATTTAATCAAAAATGGGAACAAACAATCATAGTTGTGTAGTTAGTCATCATTTTCTCTTCTGAGATGTTACTTAATGTGCAGAAGCCAGTTTTCTATTTTTGTGTATTAACCAGCACTACCATTCTGACCTTTGGTACCCAGTTTCAGAATTTTTGCATTAATGCTGGAAAGAGAAGTTGCAGCTACAAACCTTTCCAAAGAGCAGACGCCTTTTTTTTTCTCTTTCTTATCTAGTCGCCACACTTTTTCTGCTCATGAAATTCACCTGAATTTTTTAAACAATTTTTTTCCTTATGACAGGAATAGGTATCATTACAGTGATCTGACTCTCCATTGTGACTGTCCATTGTTCCGAGAGACTTCTATCTGAAATGTTCTTACTGTTTGAGCTTGTCTGTAATTTAATTTTCTAGGCTTCATTCTTGACACTTAAGGACATACTTACTTAATGACAGTGTTGCTTCTCTTCAACATCACTGTTGTGGTTGGAAGTTTTACGCCTGTATAATGGGTGCATAATGATTGATTATTTTTTTTTTGTTGTTAAATTTTTAGTTCAAAACATTTTAACTTCAGGGAGCAAGGAGAAAAAAATGGTTTTGTTCATGTTAAAAAGAAAAAAAAGTGTTTTGTTTTCTAATCTCCAGCATACTCAGTGTTTCAGATACGATTTGACATGCAGTCTTTGCATTCTGAAGTCCTTGAATTTTTTTGCAATAAGTGCTGAAAATATGTCAGTGAATAGTGTTATTTCTAGAAAACATCATATCAATCTCTTCCAAATATTAGTGCCTAATTACTCTCAGGAACAATAGGATTGATTTGTTATTGTTTGGTTCCCAATTGCCAGTGCTGACATGTCTGAAAGAAAACAAAATGAGCAAACTGCCCAACATCAATCACGTAACGATGTTATCAAATTT